>NW_027514826.1:3338076-3641538 GCF_048772815.1 Callospermophilus lateralis | reverse complement strand
CCACCAAAAAGAATGAGGGGTCCTTGGGAAAATGTCTGATTCTATATTTAGGATTCAGAAAGTGGAAGAAAGTAAATGAAGTACCTTGCTCGGTCGGAAAGGAGGTGCTCAATTAAAGTCAGGAAGAACTACATCAAAGAGACGTCATAGTCAGCTTGTAGGGACTCCCCTGTCCACATTTGTGGCCATGTGTTAGAAGGAATATAACAGTGATGAATTAAAATGCATTGAATTATAAAAACCCAGCAACCATGAGTCCATACTGATGGACTCAAATAATAACAACAACAACAAAATAAACAGGTATCAAAGGAGTTTTTTTTCCCCTCAAAAGAAAATTAACTAAAGAAATTAGAAAGAATGCACAACATCACCGTGTACAGTTCCCAATATAATTGTTGATGCAGGAAGGATCACTATCTGATGTTAAAAGTCATTACACAAAAGTTCAACAGGGAAGAGGATATTTACATGGTACAGATAACTCATTTGCTGCAAGAGGAAAAACTGTACCTTTACTGCAGAGCAATCTAGCCACTTCCAAATTAACCAAATTATCAAATTTTAAAAAAGGGAATTGTGGGCCAAGCTGACATCAGTGTCCTGTCTGGAGTGCAGTTTGGAATGTATGACACTTGGATGTATTTTTGTTAAAAATGTTCGACTTGAATCTAATCAAGCAATAAGAACTCTCAGTTTAAAGGCTGCACAGTGAGTAAAGGAACAAGTTGAACAGTGCATGAGAAAGTACTGAGACCAATCCATCATGGGGCCATTGCACAAGGCCATAAACCTAGATTTTCCAAAAGTCAGGCATGGAAAAAAATGGGGGGCTCCTTTTCAAAGTCAGGAATCTAAAGACATCAAACCATCAAACGCAGTGACTGAGGCCTGATTGGACCTTGATTACAAAGCCCAGCTCTAAAGACGTTTTGAGGAACATTGGGAGCTTTTGAATGTAGGTATCAGATCTTTTGTGGATCTATCATGGATGACTGTTGATTTTCTTAGGTGGGAGGTGGCACTGTGATTGTGTTGAGGGACATTCTTTTTTTTTAATGATCCTATCACCACTGTTTGTCCCTTTTTTTTTTTTTTTGTACCAGCTATTGAACCCAGGGGCACTTAGCCACTAAGCTACATCCCCAGGACTTTATTATATTTAGAGACAGGGTCTCAATAAATTGCTTAAGGCCTCTCTCAGTTACAGGCTGGCTTTGAACTCACAATCCCCTTGCCTCAGCCTCCCAAGCTGCTGGATTATAGATGTGCACCACCATGCCCGGCCAGGACATTCTTATTCTCAGCTGCATGCTAAGTATTTGGGACTGAATTACCTTGTCTGTGATTTACTTTCATACAATTTAGGTAAAATGGAGGAAGGAGAAAGAGAAAAGAGAATCCAAATATGCAAGGGATTAATAAATTTTTTGAATCTAAATTGAGGGTATATGAAAGTTCATTGCACTGTCTTTCAATTATTCTCTATGCTTATTTTTTTTTTCTGAAACATTGGTGAAAGGCTGGGTACATAGCTCAGTGGTAGAGCACTTGACCATCATGTGCAAGGCCATGGGTTCCATCCCCCACCTCAGCAAAACACAAACACGCGCATATACACATTTGCCCACACGAGTTACAGAGGAGGCGAATAAAATAGATAAGTAGCACATTTGACTTAAAAGAAGTATTAAAAATCAAGTTTAAGTGCAGAGGGCTGTAAAATACTGAGGATGGATGGCACGGAGGCTGAGGGAAGGAAGAAGTTTGCCAGTCCCATTGCAAAGCTGGGGCTTTGGGTGCTGGGACCTGCTGGTGTGGAGCCCCACAGAGGCATGGCTTTCCTCCCTTTTATTCACTACTCAATCCCCAGGACCAGAACAAAGAACCAGGATCACAGTAGGTGCTCAGTAAGCACTTCTCAGCCTTGGGAAAATGGAGAAGAGCTCAGTGACAAACCTCATTGTCTGGTTTCTATTTCTCAGAGTAGATTTTTGATGAAGAACAGCGACTCTCTGATTGCTCTTCACCCACATCATGAGGTTACAGAAGGTCAAGCCTCTGTACCCATCGGGGTCTTCCCCTGCACCCTTTCTGGTACTCAGTATTAGAATTTCTTTTTAAAGTGCCAGTTTGATAGCTGAAAAATGATATCTTCTTTTACTTTGCATTTTTCTTTACAAGTGAAGTTGATTTTTTCTATACACTTGTGAATACTCTATTCACGTTTCTTACTGGTTTCAATTGTAGGATGTTTGTTTTCCCAACTGACTTGTAAATACAGTGAGCTGTGCTGTTTGTGTGAATGTTTTTTATGTGTGCAGATACACATTGCATATGGCCCACTTCCTAGGGAAGGAAATGATTTCTGAGGGATGTATGAGTCTAAGAATCCATGAAGGCCGATGGTCAGCTCTTCAGTAGCCACCGGCTCTCGAAAATCCCATCCCAATCTCCCCTGAGTCTGGAGCAAGGTGCTGGTAACTCTCCATCTGCCCCAAGATGAGGTGGAGGCAGAGGGAGCCTCTCGGGTCTTCTCGCCCAACCCTTGCTGGCATGACAGCAGAATTCCAGTTTTCCAGAAAAGCCAACCAAGGGGCAAATCCTCACTGGAGATGGGACACACACATTGGGTCACCTGAGTGGGGTGGTGTAGGGGAGGCTCCTGGGTTCTGAACAGCCGCTGGGAATGCGTATCACTTGTGGGAGGTTCTGTCACCACTGTCTGTGTCTTACCCCAGCCAGAGACAATTTGATCTATAACTGTCACCGTCAAAACCAGACTCACCTGGTCTGTCAGTTCAGACGGCTTCTTGCTAACATGAGAGGCCAGCCCCAACCCTATGGCTGGCCCTGTGCACCCCGGGACTGCCATACAGAAAGGCAAAGCTGCAGACAGCAGGTGCTGGTCATCTGACACAGGCACGTTCTCAGAAGACTCTTCTCTTTGGGGGCACATCATCTTATCTTTATATTCTCTTAAAAAAATTCTTATAGTCTTTCACATCATAGAGGCCTAGTAAATAGTTTTTGAAAAATGAATGGAAAGGTGACATATTTAAAGTTGTAAACTTCTATTTTCTTTGTTTAAAAACGATCATCACTAACTTTGGGAATAGAAGTATTTCTTTAAGAATCTGGAAATCTTCAAGGGAAATTTTTGTAAGACACCCCTTTTCTTGTTTCTGGGAGCCTGGATTTTAACCCTGGTCAGGTGCCCTTGAGAGTCAGTGCAGTGATTCTTGAAGGAAGAGCTGGAAGGAGAACTAGGGAGGGAGCTGGGATGCAGGGTGGGGGAAGAGAAGGCCCAGCCGCACCTCACTGTTTCAGGCAGGAAGCTGGGATTTGCTACTGTGGCAATAGCCCATAGCTGCCTCAGACCATGAACAGTGCAGGGAGTAGAGGGCAGGTCACCTCCCTGTCATGGGGACAGGGGAATTGTAGAAGTCAGGGGGACTTGGCGCCAGCATTCTGCCTAGCATGGGATGTGTGAAGGTGGAATTACCTTCTATCCCTATTTTCTAGACTCTTCCCAATGAATTGGTTATCTATGGCTGTTGGCTGTGTAATAAGCATCCCCAAGACTTTGCGGCTTACAGTGACATTGATTCTGTCCCCTAGCTCCTAGGGGTCAGGGAGCCTGTGGTTCTCACTCCTCCCTGAGACTGTGGTGAAGCTGCTGGCCCCTCTTCCAAGCTTATGCATCTGCTTGGAAACCTTGATTCTTCCCCATGTGGGTCTTTCCCTGGGCTCCCGAGTGTCCCCATGACATGGAAAGATACAGAAGCTGCCAGAGTGGGTGATCGGACACAAGTTGATGCTACACCTGAAGGAAGGTGTGAATCCTGGGCTGAGGGGCCATCAGAGGCCAACTTGGAGGTGAGCCAGGAAAGTGACAAAGACAACCATTACCACTGTCCCATTTTATGTTGGCACTCACCAAGTGGATCCCAAAGTGGACAGATATTGAGACTTTTCTGACAAAGCCACTGTCCCTTTAAACCTCTCCAAGGGGTGTTGCGCTGCTTGCAGAAGACAGGCTTCAACCTAGGTGCGTCCTGTGGTCCTTTTTAGACATAATAGACTCTTCTGTTTGACAGCCAGCCTGGAGCCCCATCTCATTTATTCTGCTCACACACAATTCGTAGCTGCCTGCAGTTCAAGGCAGCACCACCTTCTTGGCACACACATGACTTTGCAGCCCGAGAAGACCTGGATCCTGGCATCGTAATTAAACTTGGTCAAATAGAGCTGCTATTCTTCTACTCCACAAGTCAGGATCTTAATTCAGAGGTTTTAGAGCTGCATGATTGGCATGTCAGGTTCAGGACCAACAGCGCCAATTAAGCATGTCAGAGAGAGGAGGAAGTGGGGAGGCTCACGTGCCCTCTCAGGGTAGCACGTGCTGGCTGCTCTTGGAACCACCAGGGTGCTGAGGGCCACATCTTCCCTCCAGCACACACCCCCTCTCCATTCCCCAGTTCCTTGTTTAAGGGTGAAACAAGTCATTTCCCACGGGTTGTTCTGCATGAAGAATGACGTGCTCAGCGATGCTGCTGTAGTCACCATGGCAGGGCATCTGGAGTGGCTGTGTTTTGTGGCACGGCTTCACCCAGGCCATGGTGTGATGTTAAGGTGCAGCTCAGTGGAGACGTTCTTCCAGAGCTCAAGAGTAGAGGGCAGACACAGATGCGAAGTCCCAGCACCCAGCCTCAGACAGCGTGGCGTGGTGCAGTCTGAAGCCAGATTCTCCAAAGGACAGATGGGCTGGGGGCCTTCAAGTGGCCTTAGCAGGGCTCTGTTGGAGGCAGAGTGCTGGGGTTGGAGCCTCAGGCAGAGCCAGCACTCTGCCTGGTGGTTAAGGTGGATCTTCAGAAATAAAGACAGACTGCGGCCACTGAGATTGGGAAATGTATGCATGAACTCCCAGGATGGGACCTCAGAACCATGTTCTAGTGAGGGAGTGAAGGAGAGCAGGCTGTCCAGCTCCAGTGGACACTACTTACTGAGCCCCTGTCTGTGTTAGAACTCCTCAGCTTACTGACCATACGCTCTTCACTGGCTCCTTGTGGCAATCTGGTAGAATGTAATTTCCATTGTTTTTTAATTTAACCCAGGGGTGCTCCCCCACCAAGGCACAATCCCCAGCCTTTTTTATATTTTATTTAGAAATAGGATCTCACTGAGTTGCTTAGGGCATCACTAAGGCTTTGAACTCAAAATCCTCCTGTCTCAGCCTCCCCAACTGCTGGGATTACAGATGTGTGCCACTGCGCTCAGCCTAAGAACACCTTGGACCAACCACATTCACTTTATTTTCTTGAACTCTGCTCTTCCCATCCCCTGAGAACATAAGCCCCAGGATTCCCATAGCTGATCTCCAGGAGTAACACATCCCCTTGGATAGAGATACTGTTTCCTCTTTTGGTGACAGCTACACTTTCTAATCTTGCTTTGATTTACCTCACGTCATTCTCTACTTGGAAATGCTGATATTCACCACACAAAATTTGGGGGTCCCTATTTCCTGACTCTGCCATCTTATTGCTGCTGGAAAATCTTGGGAATGTGATCAATTGTTTTGATCAATATACACTTAAAAAATGATTGGTGTGCTGCCTCTTTCTTTCTTTTTCTTTTCTTTTTTTGGTACTGGGGATTGAACTCAGGGGCACTCGACCACTGAGCCACATCCCCAGCCCTATTTTGAATTTGATTTAGAGATGGGTCTCACTGAGTTGCTTAGTGCCTCGCTTTTGCTGAGGTTGTCTTTGAACTCCCAATCCTCCTGCCTCAACCTCTGGAGCCTCTGGGATTATAAGCATGCGCCAGTGCACCTGGCAGTGTAGTGCCTCTTGATGTTGTCCAGATAGCTTTGAAACAGCTATTCCTACACAACCAACTTGCTAGATCAACCCAGAGGATGATTGACATGCATTCTTTTAATAAAAAGGTATGAAATACATTTTTGCTGACATTGACATCTGCATCTTCATAAAGCTTAGGAAGTGGGACTACAGTCCTCAGTGTCCCCATTGCTTGCCCAGGGCATCTGTCCAGGGCCAGGATCTCCTCCTGAAATCATCCCAGGCTCCAGGACACATGCAGATCCCTCCATGGGGCATGATGAGGCGGTTGGGGCCTGGAAATACTCCAAGCAGGTGTGCATCAGAGCTGCACCGCTAAGGCCCAACTGTGGCTCCTGGAACTTGGCTTTGTGGCCTGGGGGCTTCCTGGGAGGTTACCTGGGAAGTGGCGGCTGTCACCCTCAGTCACCAAATAAGGAATCTTCCAATAGGAGCCAGCAGTCAGAACAGTGGAGGTGCTCAGTAAATATTTGTCATTTGAGTGAACACACAAACAGATAGATGCCTCAAGTCAGAGGAGTGAAGCATCTGCCCCCCAAAACGCTCTTCTTTCCAGCAGCTGACTGCAAGGCTATCCTCCTTCCTTTGAGGGATGGATAAAGCACAGACCGTCCCAGAAGCACGTTCATCTGTGGTCAGGGCTGTACCAGGCAACTCAGGCTGTGCACTGGCCACTGTGGGAACACCTACTGCACAGAGTAGTGTCAATGGAACCCTCAGGAACTGGGCCCTGGCATCCCAACCTCAACCTCAAGGTGAGGGCTTTCTTCTGTAACCTGGACTGGGAGGTTGCAGCAGGCCATTCATTTGTTCATTCATTCATCAGCGGCCTTGGGCTAGGACATCTGAGGGAGGCTAATGAGGATTAGAGGAGGTCATGAGATCATGAGGGTGGGGTCTAGTGACTTCACAAGAAGAGGAAGAGAGGCCTGAGCTGGCAGCCTTGGTCTACACCACCACGTCTCACGTGATGTCCTGTTTTATGTCACATTGCAGCAAGAAGGCCTTCACCAGATGTGGTGCCACACGTCCAGGTTTCCAAGCCTCTAAAACTTTGAGAGATAAATTCCTTTTCTTTTTAAATTACCCACTCTAGGCATTTTGTTATAGCAACAGCAAGTAGACCAACACACTGTATGAATAGGACCTCAGCCCAGTGCACTGAACCACACTGTTCTCTTGCCTGTACCAGGACCTGCCCCCAAGACCTGGCGGAGGCTCCTAAGGGCAGGGCAGGGCAGGTGGGGTTTCAAAGCTGAAAGAAGCAGGCCCACGGTGCACAACCTCCACCCTCCACGCCCTCCCCAGAGCCAACCCGTTAGAGGAAAATTTCAGATTAAGACTTCAAAAAAATTAGAAAAAGATAAGACCAACATGATACAGGCTGTGACTAATAGAAGGAACTTAGTATAATTAACATTATGCATAAAATATTAGTTTAAGAAAAATAGTTAAATTGGTTTAAGTGAACCAAAATTAGGTTACTGAAAAGTTAGTTATCATCAGTAAAGTAAGCAAAATAAAAGAGCATATAAAGGCTTGTAGTTAAAAAGAAATAAGAAATCAAATAAGTAACCCTCTCCAAAAAAAAAACAAAAAAAACTTAGGAATTTAAATAATAAGATAGCAGCAAAGTAAGAGGGGGGAAGAATTTGGCATTGAAGGAAAGGGTCTGAATTTCGATAATGGTAACTATAAGCTAAAACCCAAAGGGGACATAGAAAGGCGATTACAACCGGGAAAATGAAGGAGGGCCTTCAGGGTGGAGTGAGGAGGCTGAAGATTAAAGACTGACAGGTAAAGTGGGCGCGAGGAAGCAGGAGAGGGCAAAGGGATCCTGGACGGGCGACGTGGCGAGAGGGAAGAGGCCCGTGGCCCAGAGCACTAAAGATGTTACCGCCAGTGGACAAATCTGCAGGCCTAGCCTGGCACCGCCCCCTGCGCTGTCACTATTATTATTGTAAATGACAAGGAATGAGCACGTCCACGAGGCTGTCCCCTAGACCCCTTCCGTCCCATGCCTCGCAAGCTTCCTGAGCCTCTCTCTGGTCCCCTGTGGGCTTGGGCCTGTGGCCAGCAGGGCAGTGCCTGGGTGAGGGCAGGTGTCACTCAAGGGTCACTCCTGAGAGGGCCCTTCCCCTGCATCCCACATCCATGAGGCCTTGTGGGGAGGTGGGGAAGGCACCCCTTCAGTTTCCAGAAGGGAAAAAAGCTCAGAACTGCTGAAAATAAGATACAGCTGTCAAAAGTATATGAAATTAGCTGCATAAACTGTGAAATATAAGTCACAGTTATATTTGTTCTGAGACAGGGTAAAAATAGGAACAAATTCAGAGATGGAAGATCCCAGCCTCCCTTCAGTCACTGTGTCCAAGGGGCCTGAGATTCTTCCATCCAGCCAGCACCTTTGCTTACAGTCCACGAGCTTGGTGGTGGTGGGACCTGTGTGGGGACCTCAGGTAGCACCTGGGTGGAGGCATGCCAGGAGAAAGTCACTTCCTGTGGCTCCCTTAGTGCCTTCACTGGGAGGCATTTGGTCTCCTAACTGCACAGAGGAGGTAAAAGGAAAGTTTTTCTCTAACAGGCAGCAAGGCAGGTGAGCCCTGAGTCAGGGGAGCTACATTCCTGCAGGAGCAGTCACCTGTCTTGGTGACACTGTGACCTGGCTTTGTAAGAGCCTTGTTCCCCACAGTCCTGGGTCATTTCTGGACCAGTCTGCATAGCTGTGTCTTCAAGAGATTAAAGGTCACAATCTGCTCAGGAGTCTGCATGTGTGCATGTGTCAATCATTTGCAAGGGCGGAGCTCCTCTAGTGTGTCTCAGACACGTGCCAGGTGCCCAGGAGGGAGCAAAACCTGGTGTGGGCCTGCCCTTGAGGAGCCAGGAATCAATGCCCCTGGGGCTGCCATGGTCAACAGTAAGAGCTGATGATTTTGCCAATTTACTTAAGCCCCTGATATATATATATATATATAAGTTTTAGTGGGCAGGAGTGGAGCTCAGTGGTAGAGCACTTGTGCAAGGCTCAGCCTCAATTCCCAGCACCTCAAAAATAAAGTAAAATAATTAATCTTTTAAAAATAAACTCGATAACAATTAAACTTTTTATTGTGTAAAATTTTAAAAACATATACTCAAGTAGACAGAAAAGTATAATGATTTCCCCCAAAGACTCACCACCTAGCTCCAACACTTCTCAACTCCTGGCCTTCACTTCCACTTCCACCCACTCCTTCCCTGGCTTGGATTATTTTGGAGCAAATGCCAGACATCATATCATTTCATCCAAAACATTCAAGATGTATCTCTAAGAGACAGGAAGAGTTACACGTAGCTAAAACCCCACTATGACACCACCAGGATGCCCAAGGAAATGAACAATTTCCTAACATCACCAAATTTCTAATCTGAGTTCAAACTTCCCCAATTGTCTTTTAATCTCCCCCTGCAGGTCGCAGGTCATTTATTTGTAAAAACGGTTCAAGTAAGATTTCCACCCTGTAATGACTCCATCTTTCTTTAGTGTCTTCTAACGGCTTCCTCCCACTCTTGTTTATTTTTTCTTTGCAGTTTGATGAGAAATTGGGGCGCAACCCCCCTATTTGAATCGCGTTGTGTGGGGTCTTGATCCATTGCTCTCTCTCCTGTAATCTGACAGCTAGAGCTACAGACTGGCCAGCGTCAGGCTGCAGTTCCTTAGCTCCTCTCTTGCCCTGAAACCTTGTAAATGAACTAACCCCTGAAACAGCAGCCCCTGACTACTTCAGTATTGGTCTGCGATATTTACAGATTCTCACAGCAGGACTCTCAGAATTAACAACCCAAACAAATGCTGACAAACCTATGGCCAGCTGCCCCAGGGTAACTGCATAGGCCACTTCCATGGTTTCCTGAAACACATGCCATGGCCAGCATGGACACTGGTCCTTTCCCAACATCAGCAAAGACTCACAGTACCATGCATGAGTCTTAGCTACATTAAAGGAGCTTATGGCATTTTTTTGAGATGAATTCAGGGACAGTAGTCACAGTATTTGATAACCAGGGAGTATGGCTCAACCATTTAGAGCAGAGCTGTGGCAACCTAGGGCTGCCCCTGCGGCCCCACAGAGTACAGCCCTGGTGCAACACTGACTTCAGTGCTGAGGATCCTTGAAGCGATGGACAGCTCCACAGCTCCCCTGGGTGCTGCTGGGGAAAGGAAAGCTGATGCTCACTCAGCTGATGCAGGAAATTTGCCCACATGAAGTTTTCTGATGCAACTTAGTTGTATATACTAAATATCAGGTTATGAAAGCACATGCTATTTTACTATGTATGTAATATATATAAATACATAAATAGTGAGCATTACATATATTCAAATAAATTTGGTGTCTTCATGGCATGCGATGATTTTGAAGGTTAGAACCCTGATTCATGACATTGCACTTACGTAAATAAAGATCCAACTTATGACATCTTGACTTGGTTGAGGGTCTCTGAGGAACCAGGCCAGCGCTGGGCTGGGGGTGAGGGAAACCTATGCCTCTGGCCTTTGCCCTCTGCAGCCAGGTTAACAGGGACAGCCTCCTTCTCACAGCCAAGATCACCTGGCCATGTCCCCATTGGCAGCCTGGGCATGGGAGACCCCGGGGAGTGGAGGCAGGAGTCTCTGTGTTCATGGTCTAGCTGTCTCATTAGCCGTACAACCTCTGGCCAGGCACTGAATTTTCTTTTCTGTGAACTGTGAATAATGAGAGTGTGTATAACAGGGCTCAACAAATGTCAGTCCCCATCTCCCCCAGCACTTCTCTTCCCCCATAATCCTCTGTATCGAGCATCTTTCTACCGCCACTGTGCCTCTCTCCTGCCACCCTGTCCTGTGGCACCGTGACTCTCACTGCTTGATGGTGTGTGGAAGAGGACTTGCAGAATGCCCCTGGGTGAGCTGTGGAGAATTTCAGAACCTCTGAAAAGAGGCACTGACTACCCGCCTTATATCAGCACCACCCAAGCTCCTAACCCTCTAGGGGACAGGTTTCTACACCCACCTTGGTCTCGAAGACCCCAATTCTTCTCTATAGCCCCACTCCCCATTCATTATCTCTGCTGCTACTTCTCCCCTCGCCCAGGTACCCTTGGCATTGTCACGTGTGAGACCAGACTCTACATAATGCCCTGTCTCCTTGATTCTCCCACAGCTCCCTCTGATGAAGGGGGACTGGCCCTTTAATCCTGTCCTGGTCCTTTCAGCTAATTGTTCTAGAGATATACATCTGACTCAAGGATGGCCAACCAATTCTGTTGCTTAGAAATTCTTTTTCTCTAAGACAAATGAAAAGAAGCTCCCAGACTTTGGGGAGATGAGTTGAAGGGTCCTACTGGCAAAGGCTGCCATTTAGGTCATGCGCAGGATGACAGGAAAAATAAGATGGTCTGAGAAATATGTAGGAGAACAGAACTGGACACGGAGAAGCAAGGAGCCATGGGCCTGTGACCCTGGAGAACAGGGTAACGTGACCCTGGTTTCAACGCCTTTCCCATTCCTATGAAGAGGGGCTTTCTCTTGTACTTGGACTCTCTGAGACTTCAGCACTCTTACAATTACCTCTTTCACTTGAAAAAGATGAGTAGGCTTCAGATGTTCCCAACCAAAGTGACCTTGACCAGGGAGTAAGACCAGGATATCTACTGTCACCACTTCTATTCAGCATTGTAAAGGAAGTCCTTATTTGAGCAATATGGCAGGAAAAACAAATAGAAGGTATGAAGACTGGAAAGAAAGAGTGAAATTGTATTCCCAGATGGCATGACTGTGTGCACAGAAAATCCAAAGGGATGTACCAGGAGAAGTAATTACCAAGTTCATCATGACCACAGGTTACCAGGTGAATGTGGAAAAATTGATTGTATTTTTACATACTACAGATGTATTTTGCTCAAAAGCAATTTACAAGTGAAATCACAAACACTGGCTTTTAAAATAGGATCAAAAAGCATAAACTACCTGGGAACAAATTTAATTAGAATATACATAAAGCTTCTAAGCTATGAATCATTGCTGGATTAATTTTTAAAATAAGCAAATAAATGGAAAGCTAAGATGTGTTTGTAGATTAAATGATTTTAAATGCCAGTATTTAAGTGTAAAGGATCCCCAAATTTATCTATGAGAACAATGCAATTTCAACTGAAATTTTAGCAGATATTGTGGGGGGGTAGAATTGACACTGCAATTTTAAAATGTATATGGAAATATGAAAGACTTAAAATAGTCAAAACTATCTTTAAAAAGAACAAAGTAGGAGGACTTACACTACCAGACTTCAAGACTTTGCAAAAAAGCTTCAGAATTTAGGACACTCTGGTATTTGCATAAGGATAGATAATTAGATGAGTGAAACAGAATTCAAGTCCAGAAATAGACCCACATATCTACAGGGAACTTGTTAAAAAGGCATCAGTGTGATTCATTGAGGGGGACAGAGACCGTTTTACTAGGTGGTTCTGGAGCCACAGGACCTCCCCATGGACTACAGGGACATGAACGTGAGAGCTGAACACATAAATTCCTGTGCAAAAACACAGAATAGCTTCATGTCTTTGATGTGGTCAAATATTTCCTAGATAACATAGAAAATGATAAACAATAAAAAGGATTGCAAAGTTAGTCTTTCTCAAAATCAAAGTTTTCTGCTCATTACAAAAGAAGCTATAGACTGGTAGGAAATATATTTGGACTATTTGACCAAGGACTTTTATTTGATAAATAAAAAACTATAAATTAAAGATAAGGAATGAATAATCAGCAAATAAACAGGCACTACACAAAAGAAGACCCATGGAAGGCCAATGAAGAGGTGCTCAACATGGTGGTCACCAGGGAAACTGGAACAACAGGGAGAAACCACAATGTACTAGAAAGGTACAATTACAAAGACTGGCGGTTCCAAGTGTGGCAGAGGATACAGAGTAACCATCTTTGATTCCTTGCTGTTGAGTGGGTAACAGAGTACAAGCACATAGCACATTTGGAAATTATTTTTCTATTTCTCATAAAGTTAAGTATACACCTACCCTAAGACCCAGCAATTGGACTCCTGGATATGTATTCCAGAAAAATGAAGGTGTATGTCCACAAAAAGACTCTTCTAGGGATGTTACAGCAATTTGGGAGACTGAAGCAGGAGGATTATGAGTTCAAAGCCAGCCTTAGCAACTTACTGAGGCCCTAGGTAACTTAGTGAGACCCTGTCTCAAAACATAAAAAGGGTTGGGGATGTGGCTCAGTGGTCAAGCACCCCTGAGTTCAGTCCCCAGCACCCAAAACAAAACAAAAACAAAAAAAAGGATGGGTGGATAAATAAATTGTGGTTTTTCTTCTTAGCAATAAATGAGAAAATCTCATCCACATGGATCTAAAAAATATTATGTTGAGCAAAATTAATTGGGCACCACGGGTATACACTGTGTGATCCCATTTGCGTGAAGTTTAAGAACCAATGAAACTAACATCATGGTGTTGGAAGGCAGAAGATGATCACATATGAGAGCCTGAAGGGCCTCCTGGGGCAATGGGCATGTGCTGTACTTTGTCTGGTTGATGGTCAAGGGGAATATATTTATGTTTTATTTTCATCAAGGAGTATCCATGCAAGCTCTAGACTCAAGATCTACACATTTAGTGTGACATAAAATGACTTTGATGAGTAGTTAAAATGGGATTTATGAAGACACTAACTATAGAGACAATTACAACAAGACAGAGAGGTAAAACGTTGGGGTTCTGCTTGAGATAAGGGCTCTGGCACCCTTCACACTCACTGGTGTTGTGCCAGGTGGGGTTTTGCTGGTGGTGCTGATGGTATTTTTTGGTCTGTTAAATTTAGAACATGAAACCTCCATTTATAAGCACAAATCAAGCAGAAAGACTGCCATGGTTTGGGGAGGTGTCCTCCAAAGGCCCATGTATTAAAGGCGTGGTCCCCAGCCAGTGGCACCTTTGGGAGACGGTGGAACATTCAAGGAAAGGGGTCTAGTGGAAGTCTCCTGGTCATATGGGGGTGTGCCCTGGAAGGAGGTACAGGACCCTGGCCCCTTCCCTTCCTTTATCTTTCTGGCCATTTTTTCTTCCATTTCTCAATATGCATAATATCTAAAATTTCTCAATTTTGTGATGGAAGAGAAAAAAAGTCGTGTGTGTGTGTGTGTGTGTGTGTGTGTGTGTGTGTGTGTGTGTGTTTTCCCATACTGGGGATTGAACCATGTCTGCTCCTCAGACATGCAAAGCAAAATTTTTTTTTTGCTTGTACTCAGGGTTGGACCCAGGGGTGCTCTACCAGTGAGCTATACTCCCAACCCTTTTTATTTTGTATTTTGGGAGAGGGTCTTGCTAAGTTGCACAGGCTGGCCTTGAACTTTTGAACCTCCTTCCTCAGCTTCCCGAGGATCTGGAATTATAGGTGGGCAGCATTGCTCCTGGTCCTTTTTATTTTTAAATAAGGAAATAGTGGAGGTGTGTGTGTGTGTGTGTGTGTGTGTGTGTGTGTGTGTGTGTGTTTAACATAAGCAATTGTGCTGTTAAAACACGACCCCCTCCCACCCCCGCCAGGCTCCGCACACTGATGCTTGACACATCTTTGCATGAGCAGGTCCTGCCAGCTCTTACCTTGTTTTCTGGACTCCTGGTCCCATCTGCATTGGTATTCTCCAGAGAGGCTTTCTGCTCTGGGGAAGATTCAAGGTCAGAGGCTCGTTTATAGATTTCCCATTTTCCTGTGAATCTGTGGTATTTAAGAAATGGAGCAAGTTAGAAAATATTTATCTCCCCCTTTTCAGGCAATTCTAAGACTAGGGCAGCAGTGACTGTCGCCCTGGAAGGGGAGGTAAGGGCAGCGAGGAGGGTGGTTTCTCCTCTTACCCCCTGAAGGAAATTTGGAAATGTCTTAGAGGACAAAAACATCCAGAACCCCTGGGACTTTCATTTCCACTGAACTAAAATCCTCTACAACTTGTCATCTTTTCTCAACTGATTTTATGATGTCTGGTTCCTTTCAACATTAATAGTAAGTCCAGCTGGACCCATTAGGCAATGCTGGAGCATGTTTCTGAAGGGCATCCATTTAGCAGGGGAGTGTCCTGCATCTCCCAGACCTGAGTTCCACACTGTGGACCCAGAGCACGAGCCTTCTGGTTACATAGTGGACCAGAGCAGCCTCGGCTCATTTTGTCTGCTCCTAAAAGTTCCTCGTCCTGTGTCCTTTCTCATCAGAGAGAAGGAAAAGGATGTTTTCTCCTTGGATTTGGAGTCAGGCAATGCTGGGCCATCTTGTGGGGTTAACTCTAGGGCAGAGAAATGAGGGATTCATTTTGACCATAAAGCCATGCATCTTATACCTCTGGGCTGGGCATCAGTGGTACCTGTGGAGGTGACAGGAGGTGAGGTATCCCCTGTCATGGTCAGCATTCCTGGATGGTCTTGAAGAGTCCTCAAATCTAAGGCTCTTCCCCAGTGATCCTGTCTCCACAATCATCTCAGACACAGCCCCACACCCACGTTTTCTCCCACTGTAGAAATCACCCTGCCCCCCCCCCCCGGCTCACCAGCTGCACATGCATTTCTGTCTGCTGGCTGGGCTGCATGCCCACTATGCCCCAGAGGATAGCCTCTAGCCACCAGTGATCATTGCATGCTTGAAACACGGCTGGTGTGGCTGAAGCAGCGCACGCTCCATTTTCTTCAACTTAGTTCAAATCAAAATGTAAAAACTGATACTTGATTCAGCGATTAGGAAACTTCTAAGGATATTTGGAACCATTTATAGATCTACTCTTCCGACTGTACAATTTATGAAATCTAAGTCCAGATCAAGTATTTCCAATGAAAAGTTGGCATATAAATTGAGAGGACTGGGATATAAAATATCCAAGAGATTTCAAAGACAATGTAAAAAAAAATGGCTGTAAAGTATCTCATTAGTTAACTTTACAATATGATGATAATATTTGGAATATATTAGGTTAAATTAAATGCATTGTTAAAATTAATTTTGCCTGCTTCTTCATAATCTTTTAATGTGGCCACTGGAAAAATTCAAGCAAGCCATGTGGCTTGCATTGGATTTCTGCTGCACAGTGTCCTTCTAGCCTGCTCCTCTGTCTGCACAGGTCTGGGGACTCGAAGCATCTGAACTGCATTGTGAGCCGAACCACTCACTAGCTGTGATTTGGGGCTGTTGCTGTTTTAATCTGTAAAGTGGGCTTGGTGAGCTTGCCCTTGGAATGTCTGTCTACACAGCCCTGGGAACCTACAAGTGCTTGACCCAGTTATCTTCCACTGCCGTCTGGCCAGGTCCTTACTCATCCCTCAAGACTCTCCAAAACACCCTCCTCTTGGGGAAACCTTTCCAGACCCCACCAGAAAAGTCTCATTCTTCACCTTTTCCACCTTGGCATGTGGCTTGCAGGAAAGTGACATCATTATATCATGGGGTCCTGAAGGAAGAGACTCCAACTTTCTCTGTGTGTGAAGTATGTTGTAAACTTTCATTTATATAAATTTTCAAGGAAACAAAGTTGAGAGGGTGTGGAGAGGGTGTGTTCAGTCCCCATCGCCAGCCTCCGTGACTAGAGTACTTCCGTAGTTGTGTAGCTCTCACTTCACTTAGTCCTGGACACAGGATTTTGTGAATGTTTCTGGGAGGTTCCAGCAAACACAAGTTCTACTGTCATTGAGCGTTAGGGCCATCTACCCCAACCCTCTTTACCTGGGCTGGCCCTGGGAGCTGCTTTAACAAACGGAACATACTGTAAGTGACCACGATGCTCTGATGAAAGCGCGAGGAGCCCTGCAGCTTCCTTGGCCTCTGAGGATCCTCTGCCGGGTGAAGAAGCCCGAGCCCTTGAGCTGGAGGAAGGGCTGGAGGAAGAGACACCAGGGTGGAGCTGAGGCCCTCCTTGAGCCATTTGCTAAACACAGAGAGCTGAGGATCCTTCCAGCCTTCCAGGCCCAAATGAGCCACTGGCTGACAGCAGAGGGCTGACCAATCCCAGAATCGAGAGAAATCACAGACATTGTTTGCTTATGTCTCTGTCTGGGAGTAGTTTAACTCAAGGCAAAAGATACCTGATGTTCACTGAAGAATAGCTTTTATGGATGAGGTTATGGAGTCCCTGGACCTGAGCAGGGTTACTACCTCCAATGCACCATCTGGCAGCATCCACCATGCCTCAGGGGCCAGGAGACCATCTGCATGTGCAATCCTGCCCTGCCCACTCAGCCTTGGTGGCAGGTCACAAGGGAAAGGGTCTGCAGCTCTCACACACCCATGGGTAAAGGCTTCTGGGCTTTATTCTGCTCAACAAATAGGTTTTGGGCAGACAAAATGAGCCAGGAACTGGTTTAAGAGACTAAGGTGTCCTGGTGCTAAGATAGCCCAAAGGTTGAATCTCATTTGTTTTCAGGACAGCAGAAACTCTGATCCTCACAGTGACAGGGAGAAGCCAGGATAGAATGTGACCCCACTGAGGAATTCCTCAGTGGGCTCAGAATCCCCTCCTGGAAGGTACGTGCAGCTAGGAGGGTTTGTTGAGTCATTTAAGTAAAAGTCAGCCTCACTGTATCATTGGGGTCAAGACTCTCATGACCAGCACACACCTTTATATGGGGGAATTCACATTGTGTAGATAATGGCTTCAAAATGGTCCACCTTATTAGACCTGCCCCTGGTGATTCACAGTGCCTTTTATTCTCTTTTCATTTCATGAGAATCTTCCATGCTAATCACTCTCCAGGGATGTGAAGGCGCAGCTGTGACCTCTGACCCTGACACTGACCTTCCAGGTGGCTGGAGTTCTGCTCAGGGGTGCCTCTGGCCTTGGTTTGGCTTCTTCGTCTCATGGTGCAGTTGAAGATAGAGTTTCTCTGCAGGGGAATATGGCGGCAGGGTTCTGTATCCTGGCTCTCCTGCTCAGTACAGGGCATTTCCTCTTTTTCTGGAAGCAGCTCAGGTCTCACCTTGACTGATTCCTTGTCATTCTTCCATGAATTTCTCACTGATTTCCTCCAGGGTTTTTCCAAATCTTCTATTTCCTCAGTTTCCATGGTAATAGAGCTAATGGCTTCTCAGCAGAACGACTGGAGGTCACCAACCTCCCTAGACTTTGCAGGTTTTGAGGGCTTTAGAATAGAAAGAGAACAATTTTCAGTTAGTCATTGGGCTAAATATTCCATTCAGAGGATGGAATTACACTCCCATATGATTTGATGAAATTTGGAATAATCTGCACATCCTGCCAACCACGTCTTTGTCAATGAAAATTACAGCGTAACCACTGTAATTTGGATACATTCATGTATCATTTTATAATTGAGGATTGTTTATACTATTTGTAGGATGCACTTTGGAGAAAATGCTTTAAGTGGTTTGTATAACTAACTTTCAAGTAAACATTTCCTAAATAATTCTAGAGAAAAAGAGCAGCAAAAAAAATGGGAGAGAACTTCAGGATAGCATCACAAAGAGACTTGCACACGCAAACACAGAGAGCCATGGCAAGATGGGAGAGAGGCGACGGCCAGGGTCAGGGGTCAGGACAGAGCCTTTAGAGATGAGCCCATGAGGACAAACCTCTTGTAATCAGCTGGTAGCCAAGTCCATGATAGAACCATGTATGAAAGCTGGGGGCACTGAGGGTCCCCACCCCGTGGTTGCCCCATGGCTGAGTTACACAATGTCTACCTCCCTCTGGGGTGACCATCTCCTTCCCACCCAACCCCTTTTTCCAGCCCAGCCCAGTGTCATCTTGCACCCTGATCAGGGCAGCAGGTCAATTAGGAGCTTCAGGGTCCCACCCAAGGCTCAGAATGTCTTTGTCTATTTTGGGTGAGGATCAGGGCTCTCTGGGTAGGGAGATTTGAGGACTCAGTGGGAATCAAGCCTGCTCTGGTTTCCAGAACCAACTACCTGTGATGCAGGTGCAGAAGGCTCACGTGGGGATAGCACGTGCTTCCACATTCCTGTAGCCCTGGCCGTACTCTGTTAATGACTATAACTTTTACCTACCCTACATTTCTCAGACTAAACTTTCTGTAGTAAGGGTCAGCAGGTAAAAGCAGCAAAAATCCTGGATGGACAAGTTTAAATAATTCAGGAAGAGAGAGCTAGAAAGGAGTAAGATTCTGAAGTACACACACACACATACACACACACATACACACATACACACACACACATACACACATACACACACACACATACACATACACACACACATACACACACACATACACACATACACACACATACACACACACATACACACACACACATACACACACACACACACACACACACACACACACACACCCTCGGTACTGTCGGGGATCACTGGAGAAGTACCAAAATGGCGGGAGACGGCCTCCATGGTTGCCCTTAAACTAGAGATTGGGAGAAGAGCATGCCAGTCAAGGAGGTATGCGACATTGAGTCACACCTGAGAATGTCTGAAGCCTGGATGACAACAGCTATGACCTCTGTGGCCCAATTAAATGGGACAGAAGCCAGTCTGAGTAATAATCATCAAGCTCCACACTCATTAGCCCCTTCAGGGGAATGGGGCAACCTCAGGAGTGTTGGAAACCCAGTGTGAAGGATATCTTGAATTGACTGAGGTTTGGATTGCTATCTTTGACTGAGGTCAAATTTCTACCAAACAAAAGAATAGAACAAAAATAAAATAACATTGATTCCTAGCAGATGAAAGCAAGACACATCTCTTGAATAACTGGGTTTCATATTGATGCCAAGACCTTAGTATTTACTTAAGGTTGTAGCGGACTTTAAACACAGAGTAACTTTCAGTGTCCTTTCCTATACAAGAGCCAGTGGAAGCAAGCCAGACATTAGGGTTAGACACACCCAAGGTGAATCCTAAGAGTCCCACCCATGTATACAATGGAAATGGTGTTTAAGATTTAAATGCAGAATAGTCCAAATCTGGAGAGACATGAGCTCAATAAGTGTCTGTTCCTTCATTTCTTCAAAGACATTTTCTTAATTTAGAGGAAATACTTATACAAAAGCATAATCAGACAATGGTATAGTGGTCTAATCTTTTACAGCATGATTGTGTGGACTTCTGTTGCTGCTGAAATCTATGAGAAGATAATGTTCCACTAAGTGACAAATCCTGCCACCCCACCACATACACCAATAAGGCAGCTGCTGATTTTACCTGCTCCCAAGTAAATTCAGGGTACCATTCTGATTATAATAGCAGGGGGTATCTTATTTCTGCTCAGTGTAGTAAGAGTCTGTACAACTGAATTCCAATTTTAAAATCCTTTCAAACACACCCCCTTCAAGCATCAGCCCCTGTAGATGGAGGAAATAAAATGAGTTACTAATTTACAGTCAGTATTATGATGCACAAGGTAACCATAGCTTTCAGGTAAGGAAAGTGGGGACTTGACACAGAAATTTAGAATTTTTATTGTTAGTATCATTTTCTTGTTAATGGGCCCATTGACAATCATAATATTGGGTCATAAAAATTGGTATTAACTTTAATTTTCCATGCCCAAATTTTCACCTTAGAATTTTTTTCTTATTCAAACAATAATGGAGTGTTATAGCTGAAGAATTTAGAGACTGAATTCAGAAAGAGCAAAGTGACAGTATCCAGGGGGAATATTTTTTGTCAGAGATGGTTTTATTTTGCCCAGCAAAAATGTTTTCTTTTTTGCTGTTGTTCATTTTTTAAAAATCATTTGACTTATATACAGCAAAGTGCCCACATAGTGACTATCTAGATGTTTATATATCAATATAAACATATCCCAGTCAATATACAGATTTCTCCTTTATCTCTCTTAAAGAAAATAACCCAGAATAGCCTTAATTCTGAAACTAGATTAATTTTGATTGTTTTGAAATTTCGTGTAGGTAGAATCATATGGTATATAAAATTCCTTGTCTATGAATCAAGTTCTGAATAACTTTTTACATGTCTTATGGATCATGAGCACTCATTTCCATGCATGTTCATGCAGAAGTTAAATTACTAGGTCATAAGCCATCATTTAAAATCACTTATAAACATGCTTATTACTGCCAGTTTTCCAAAAATGACTAAAGACTCACCAGCAATACGTAAGTTTTAGGCCACTCCTCATACTCGCCAATACTTAGCAAAGTGTTTTCAGTACACTTTTATTTTCATATGCTTGGGTGTGGGAGCACCTTCCACAGTCCATAGAACTCTTCATCATTTGTACCTTGACATTTCATATCCTTGTTTTAACACCATGGTCCTTGAAGGCTTTTAAGCTTGCCCACTACTAACTTAATCCAAGTTCCCATTTATCAGATCCAGAAAACTGGCCCCAGGAAGCTCCACTGGCTAGTCCAGTGTCTCCTAAAAGATGACAAGCTTGGAACTCGAGCTTGGGCGGAACTTGGAGACCAGGCTTCTTCTGCATAAAACTGCCACCCACTGACAGTCCCCATTCCAGTCTCCCCTTTATTTGTTAAACCCCATTCATAATTTTATGAAAGAAATTGCGGCCCACAGTGAGATGCCTCACTGGAGTGGAAATCAGCTGGCCATGTTGTAGTTCTCACACCCTCTTCTAGGAGGAAGGAGCCTATGAACAGTGGCACTAGGTGATCCTCTTACTGTCACTTTTCCAAAGATTTTGTGAATCTGGTATTGCTTAGCTAGCAGATACTTCTCTCCCAGCATCCACTTTCTTCATGTGAGATACATATCTCTTAAAATCAGGAAGGAGCATAAAGAAAGTTTTGTCAGCACATATGATATCATTTGCATCAGGCAAATTCTAATTAGAACAGTAGAAAAGTGGTAGGACACTATGATGTTCCTGGGCTTTCCCTCAGTTTCCCCTTATATAAAACGAGGAGCTGGGTAAATTATTTTTTAACATCCCCTCCAGCTTGGTAGTTCTGTGAATGGATTAAATGTAACTTATATGATAGACTCTGGGTTCATTTTATGTTATTTTTCTCTATGTAATAATAGCTGCTCTGGAAAACTGACTTAATTATGTAAAATAGACACACGTGTCATCTGATCAAAACTGGCGTTTCTCTTAATTTGTCATTGACATAAACTTAGATATTATTTGTCATAATCATTTGTCCCCATTCCTTTCTTCCTGTCTCCAAAATTATTTGATTAAACAAATTTATGATTAGTATTTCACAAAGAAATCAGTTTTTCTATAGAATTAGACCATATCAAAATGATGTATTCCTTACTGTTGTATCTGAGAAATATGAGATCAATTACTTTGCTATACAAGAACAAAAATCTGAATGTAATAAATTCATCTCCAACGAATAATATAAAATTGTTTAGAGTCTGAAATGAAATTAACATTAGTCATCTTTTCATCAAATGATCTGAAGCATATTTCTTTTCCCAAAATGATCTCAAGCAATGGAATTAAAAACTCGAGACTTGAGGGATTTCTCATACCTAGAGAGAACAAGTCCTATTTCTTTAAAAAGACTAGATTAAAATTGCCAGTGAGTATTATGATCTGTTTTGGCAGAGACGGGATTAGAGGTAAGACATTTGCCACCTTACTTGGGAATCACCTTCTCCCCTTGTCATATAAGGATTCATGTTTTCTTTAATTAGAAATTGATCAGATGCCTAATAAAGCTTGAAGAGTGATAGCACTAAAAATCCCTTCCCAAATGCTGAATTCGATCTCCTCATGAATTTTCTCCTGTTGGACTCTGTGCCCGCGACCCAGGTCTGAACAGAGGATAGAGGGAAACTGAAATTAATTTTGTCTCTATGGTTTCTCACCACATTTTTAATTGCTGGAAGCAGCTCTGATGATTAAGTCAGAGTAACTGAAGAAGTGTAAATAATTGCTTTTGTACAGAGTAAAATGGATCAATTTAAAGGTACACCCAAGGGAGTTTCTAGGGATTTGTAGAGGCAGGGAAACTGAGGCTTAGCAGAGAAATACTACTGTTTATGCTAACAGGCCCGTGGTTAGTGATTCACTCAGACCAGAATGCTCAGCCTTCCTCTTGGGAACCAAGACGCTTTTCATGGGCCAAAGGGTAGGGAGTGAGTTGATTCACAGTAAGATCGATAGGTGGGGAAAGGGTGTGGAGTGTTCACAGTTGAACAGCTAGAAGTGATACAACAAGTGGGTGCACTGTGTCCCTTCCTCCTCATGGTCAGGTGTTGGGTGTATTGTGTATGTATCTGGATTTTGATTGTGACTTTACATCTAAGGTATAGGTATATAACATAGGTGTAGATGGAACTAGATGAACTACAGTTCTTGGCTCTCTCCCAGTTCTTTAGATAAACAAATCATATGGAAGGAAACTCAGCTAGGAGTGAAGGAGAGAGAGGACAATTAAAGCACAAACAAGGAACAGAGAAATGGGCTTCTGAGGGTTTTGCAGGAGTCGAGTGAGGGGCACTCTCGGCACCAGGGAGAACACCAGGGCTTGGGTCAGGCACTTCCTGAGTAAACACTGGAGAGAAGAACAGATGGGCAGAGGTGGGGTCATGACTAAATGGCAAAGCAGTGAGAAGAGACAAATGGGCGGGAGTGTTGTCACAACGGTGTCAGGTGGGTGAGAGGGTCAAGATGCATAGCTGAGATGTGAGTACTTAAGGACAGTCCAAACATATGAACAGCAAAATCTAGCGGGAAAAATCTAAGGAAAACTAGAGGTGACATTGGAACTATCTTTTCCAAGGATTCTTACTGTTCTCACAACTTAATCTGACACTTTACTAAGGAAAAGACAAATATCCTTTTAATTCTCCCAGATCCACCTTCTTACTGGAAGAATGCTAGGCCTGGAGAGGCAGTTATACTCTTACCCAAACTGCCATCAGCGCAGGCAGAACCCTTGGCATCTCCAGCATTCCAGAGCCAGGCCCAAGAAGCTGCAGAAGGAAGGACACTCTGACCCTCCTGACTGTCATTGTTCACTTCTCCAAAATACAGGTCCCAGTAGGTGAGCTTTTACCAGAAGTTCTGCAATAAGCCAGAAGAGCATTCAGAGCCATGGAAGCTTAACAAGGAAAAATATGCGTCTCCAGGCAAAACAAAGAAACCGGTTGGCTACCATTTTCTTGACTATCCAGCCTCTAAAACTGGACAAAGAATATTCTCTGAATATTGAGATTAGAAGGAATTCCTGAAAGGTACAGAAAGGAAAGGAAAGGCCCCGTACAATCCAGATACAGGACACAAACAAGATTTGTAAATCAGATTTGCACACCTAGAAGCACTTTTCATCTTTCCTTTACCTCAGTGAAGGGATTGGGTAAGAAACAAGTGAATTTCTAAAGAGTATTTTAACTGTTTTGTCTTTAGCTTTAAAATATCCAACTGTACCTGAATACTGTATTCAAATCAGTAAACACATTTCTTATAGAGAAAATACATGCAAGATTTCTTACCTATTGTAAGTGTACTTTTTATTTGAACAAATAGTTTGTATATAATGAAAGCTAGCTTTTTTCACTGTTGAAGAAAGAAGTTCCAAATAGAGGAAAGGATTAGCAGGAGTCCTGGGGTACTAGATTGGAATTGGAGGTCCTTTGATAGATTTTTATTGTCTATCCATCCCTTCTCTTTCTGTGTACTGACCTAGTATGTCTGTGTTAGATTTTCATCACTGTGACCAAAACGCCTATGAAGAACAACTTAAAGGAGGAAAGATTTAGTTCGGCCCATGGTTTCAGAGGGTCCAGTCCGTGGTCAGCTGGATCCATGATAGAAATATTAGGGGAGAAGGATATAGCAGGAGAAGGTTTCTCAGCTCATAGCAGCCAGGAAGTGGAGAGACAAAGAGGAAGGGGCTGTATAGAAGAGAAACCCTTAGGGGACACCGCAATGACCAACTTCCTCCATCCAGGTCCTACCTCTGAGAGGTCCATTCAGGTATTAGGTAGATTAATCCACTGAGGAAAATGGAGCTCTCATGACCCTTCCATAATCTAAAAGTCTCACCTCTGAGCCTTGCTGCTTGGGGATCCTGCTTTCAACACACAAGCTTCTGGGATACTCCAGACCCAACCATAGCATATACACATACATAAACTTCCTACTTCTGTCTGCTGAGAGGGCCTTGAAGCAATGAACTCCAGTAGGAATGAACACATCTTAGATCCTGCATTTTGGTTTCAAAATATCTTCTCTAAATGAAGAAGAGGGGAAAATAAGATGAGCCTGGAGCATCCTAAGGGTCGAGAAAGTAAGCAATTGCTCCCAAAATGAAGAGACATGTTTAAACGGCACAGGATCTACCTAAACAGCTCCCAAAGGCCAAGACAGGAAAAGTTTGAGCAAATTGAAATAGATATCAATATGTGATATAAGAAAGAATTCTATAGCTGTTCTTCACAGCAGAATTTTAACTGACAAAGGTAGAAGAAATAAAGGAAATAGAAGTTACCATTCAGATACTGCAATAATAATTGCATGGAAGATCACTAGTGGATATTATAATTAGTTTGAAAAACTTCCATTTCTCAAGCTTTTACTTACTATCTCCTCCAAGATATGTACTGCAGGAGAC
This sequence comes from Callospermophilus lateralis, assembly GCF_048772815.1. Classification (NCBI taxonomy): domain Eukaryota; kingdom Metazoa; phylum Chordata; class Mammalia; order Rodentia; family Sciuridae; genus Callospermophilus; species Callospermophilus lateralis. The sequence continues at coordinate 3,616,100 of NW_027514826.1, read as the reverse complement.
TGAGAGTAACTTCCCCATGGACAAGCCCAGCAGACACCAAGTTAGCCAGTGATCAAAGTTGACTTTGTCTGTGGTAAAGTAGTAGCCATCATGCATGCCTGACAAGGCGTGCTGAGAAGGACAATCACTGCTGTGACCTTCCTGCCCCAAATGCATAATTAATGAAACAACATCAGAGAGCTGCAAATTGAGAGACATCTTATAAAACAGGCGGGAGAGCTTTAAGAGAGAAGGAGTCAACACAGGGAGTGTGACCCAGCAGGCTGCAGACAGAAAGGGAAATGGGTGAAGCCCAAGGCTGGTTTGACTGGTCCGCCATATAAGTCAAGACACTCAGAAATGGAAGGAGCATTACTTCAAGAGAAATTTTTCCCCTGGTTGGAAATTACTGTATAATTTTCATTAAATTACTTACCTATTTTCCAAGGTAGAATGCTTTAATCCTTAAGTTTACTCCTCCTAGTACCCCATAATTGTACCTTGAATTACTGATTATTTTTGTGTCAAAAATGAATAGTCATTAATCTTACATGCAATTCATAATTAAGCCACTAGGAAGTAAAAAAAAAAAACTACAAAATAAAATTGACTAAATTTATGCATTTAATATTTACTAATGACCAAAAATTGTTGGAAATACCAAACATTTCCTCAAAATGATCAGTCAGAAAACTTTAAAAACGGGAAATAGACAAACATTTCCAATATGTTCGCTTTCCTATTGAGTCTATTATTGGACTAATGGATGCATTTAATCTTTGTTGTAAAATTTATGGTGAAAGTTGTTTTCAATTTGTTTCATTAAAATAAAAATAGACTGTAAATTATTTGAAATGGCTTAACCCTGCTATAGGGAAAAAAGTGATTAATTAAATCATAATTGGCTCTGGGAAATTTTTTCTCAATGAAAACCTCATCCATAAGAGTAAAATACTGATTTGACACATCTGTAATAATAGGAAATCACCCTTTCTTAGGGTAAAAATCAGAGCATCAGATTTTCAGGACCTCTTCACAGTTATCTCCCTTGGCACCAAATACCCTAGTCATCTGGATGTGGGGTACAGCAGACAAATCTACTAGTCTACCAGGTGAAGCTCCTGGAGATCTACCTCAAATTTAGATTTTACAGTGATTACTACTGCCTAGAGAGAGAAAGCAAGAATTTTGTACAGGAATAAGCTTCTGATAATAGACATTCAAAGATGAAAAAGATATTGATGAATAGGGACTGTGGGTTAGCGAATGTGTTAGTCAGTTTTCATTGCTATCACAAAACACCTGAGGAAACCAATGTATAAGGAGGAAAGGTTTATTGGTTCATGATTTCAGGGATATCAATTCATGGTCATTCAGCCCTGTGTCGTCTGGGCCACTGGTGAGGTAAATATCACAGCAATGAAGGTGTGGCAAAACAAAGTTTCTCACTTCCTGGTGGCCAGGAAGCAAAAAGAGAAAGATAGACAGAGTCTTAATATCCCTTCAAGGGCCCATCTGCAGTGACCTCAGTTTCTTCTACCAGTCACCACCTGCCAAAGGCTCTGCCACCTCCCAATAGCAGTAGCTCAGGAGGCTGAGACAGGAGGATTTCAAGTTCAAAGCCAGCCTCAGCAATTGCAGGATGCTTAGCAACTCAGTGAGACCCTGTCTCTAAAATACAAAGCAGGGCTGGGGATGTGGCTCAGTGGTTAATTGCCCCTGAGTTCAATCCCTGATTACCCCTCCCCAAATAAAACAACCTTTTGTCTTGACTATGTTTTATATAGGGAAAGAAGAGGAGATACAGCCAAAAAGGTAGTTTAAACCAGATTGTAATGAATCTTAAAAAGTAGGCAGCATAGTTATAACCACATGGAATAATGGAACTAACCCAAATTTGCAATCAAAAAATTAATGGATAAGGTAAGTGGGAAACCAAAAGTAAGACCGTCCAGTGATTCTTTTCACAAAAACATCAATTTGAACAGGTGATCATGTTCCCAATTTCCTTTGCCTAAGAAAACAGGTAAAAGACTATGGTATCAGGTTTTGGCATAATAAGATGCATTGAAGAAGGTGGGAAGGAAAGTGCTTCCCACATCACCCCTGCACCATCTCCAAGCAATGCAGCATGGGGAAAGATTCCCTGTGCTTGGGAAGCAAGAATGGGTTCAGCTCAAACCTTAGACCTGAAACCAGAATCAGTCCTGCTGCAGTGAAACTCGGTACCAGGCAGAGCCTGCATCCCTTACCTTCACGTCAGGGCCCTCGAGCTGAGCCTCTAGTCTTGTGTTGACCAGGTGGCCAAGGGGCTAGCTCCACTGCCCCTTGCAGTACAGTGTGGTACAGGACTCCACCAAGTGGGTGTGGGAGAGAAAAGTAGGAACAAGATTTTACCTTAGAATTCATGCTGGTGAAACCTAACTCCGGTCATATTTCAACAGCTTCTGGAGACTCGCCTCAATACCAGGCCAAGACCCAGTAACATGAGTACCCAATTGATTGGGCTTCTGTTCTGGTCAGCATCACCTGCAATTTTTTGTAGTGGACTTGGGCCATGGGTACTCCAAGCTACTCGTGCAGTACTGCAGCCCATTGCAATGTGGGCTTTGGTTCTATGCTTACACCAGGTCCATCTCAATGTTCTGTGGACTTCAGGTGTGATCCAGAATTCAGTGGCCATGGGACTGTTCAACCCTTTCCACATTCAACTGCAGTGTCTCCAGGATAGATCATATGATGGAAAGCAAAAATATTTTAAAAACTGAAATCACTGCAACCACAATGCAACTAACTAGAAATTAATAAAAAAAAATTTGGAAACTCTGCAAATACATAGAAATCAAACAACATATACTTCAACAACAAATGGATCAAGCAAGAAGTTAAGGAAATTAAAACATTACTTGGAAAAAATAAAAATGGAGACTCAACATACCAAAATCCATGGAACATAATGAAAGTAGTGCTGAGAAGGAAGTAGATACCGATCAGAAGGCTTTACTGCTGAACTCTCCAAACCATAGAAAGAATTAGTAACAATTCCCAAATTATTTCAAGAAATTGAAAGGGAGAAAATTTTTCCAAACTTAGTTTGAGACCAGCATTACCCTGACATTTAAACCAAAGACACAGACAAACACACAAACTACTGTCCAATATCCTTGATGAATTTAGACACAAAAATCCACAGTAAAATACTAACAAACTAAATCCAACATCACATTAAAAAGACCACTTACCATAATAGAGGATTCTATCCCAAAGTTACAAGGATGGTTGAATATACTAAGCAAACCGGTGAATGTGACATACACATCAAAAGAATGAAAACACAAAAACTAATTATTAATTAAAAGGTATTTGATAAAATTCAACCTTCATAATAAAAACTGGTTAGGCATGGGAGGAACATACATTAACATAGCAAAGGCCAAATAAAAAAAGCCAACATTACACTGAACAGGAAACAGCTGAGAACTTTCCAAGATCTAGAATATGACAAGAATTCCCACTCTCTCCAGTTTTATTCATCCTAGTACTGGAAAGGCTAATTAGAGTCATCAGGAGAAAGAAAGGAAGTAAATCCAAACAGGAAAAGAGGTAGTCTAATTGTCTACCTCTGTAGATAACATGATCTTGTACACAGGGAAATCTCAAGGACTCCCTCAAAATCCATTAGATCTAATAAACCAATTAAATAATGTAGCAGAATACAAACTAAACATATAAACCATTAGCCTTACTTTTATGCCAACAGTGAATTATCTGGAAAAAAATCAGGAAAGCAATACCATTTGTAGTAGCTACAAAAATAAAATAAAATAAAATGTGCAAGAATAAATTTGACCAAAGAGGTGAATAATCTCTCTAATAAAAGCTATAAAACATTTATGGGAAAAGTTAAGGGTATACAAAAATAGAAAGGCATCTGTGTCCATGGATTAGAAAAAGAAATATTGTTGCTGTCCATTTTATCCCTAATCTACAGGTTCATAGCAATCCCTACCAAAGAACCAATTCTTTTAAATTTTTATTATTGATGGGCCCTTATTTGTTTCCATGTGGAAACATGGAAACAGTGCCTCACACATGCGAGGCAAGCATCTACCACTGAGCCACTCCCTGGCCCACCGATGACATTCTTGACAGGCTGGAAAATAGTTCTAAAAAAAATACACATGAAGCCACTAAACTCCCATCCAAAGCAAATTGTGATGGAAAAGAACGAAGCAAGAGTCATTATAAACCTGACTTCAAAACATACTACAAAGCTGTGTAATCAAAACAGTGTGGTATTGGCCTGAAGAGAAACATGAAGAGCCTAGCAGTGAACCCAAACACCTACAACCAACTAATGTTGGGTGGGGCGGGGGGAGTAATAATAATAATTCACGCTGGGAAAAGTGTAGTCTCTTTAATGGTGTAGATAAAGTGGAATATTCACAAGCACAAGAATGAAACTAGATCTCTATCTCTCACGAGTTCCTAAAATCAAATCAAAATGTATTAAAGACTCAAGTATAAAACCTAATACTGTGAAATTACAAAAGAAAACATAGAGGAAATGTTTTAGGACACTGGAAGGGGAAAGGATTTTTTTTTTTTACAAGACACCTCCCCAACAAAGCATAGTAAACAAAAGCAAGACCTGACAGATGGGACTACCTAAAATCAAAAAGCTTTTATAGAGCAAAGGGAAAAGCAGAGTGGAGAGACGGCTTACAGAGTGGGGGAAAATATTTGCCAACTAGACATTGGACAAGGCATTGACCTCCAGAGTGTATAAGGAATTCAAGAAACTCCATAGCAAGACAAGAATCCAAATTCAAGATGGGCGTTTCTCCAGAGAAGCCACACAAGTGACTGTCAGGTATATGAACATGCTCAGCATCACTAATCATCAGGGAAATGCAAATCAAAACCATAAGGAAATGGATCTCCTCACTTCAGTGAGAATGACTATTATCAGAAAAAGAATAAATAACAAGAGCTGGGGGAGGGAACCCCCGCATGCTGTTAGTGGGCATGTAAATGGGTACAGCCATTGTGGAAAACAGTTCCTCGAAAAATAGGAAATAAAATATTTTTTGAACAGACATCGCCACTCCATGTTCACTGAAGAACTGTTCACACACAACAGCTCCCCCACCCCCTAAAAAAAGAAATAGTTTAATTGTTCATCAGCATGAACGGATAAAGAAACTGCGGTACATACTCACAATGGAATACTCCCCAGCCATCAAAAGGGTAAAACTCTGTAATTTGCAACAACCTGAATGAAACTGGAAGTCGTGATTAAGTAAATCGGGCCAGGCACAGAAATACACATACTGCATGGTCTCACTCATGTTCAGAATCTAAGTCAATCTTCTAGAAGGTGAGAGTAGAATCGTGGTCACCACAGGCTTGGGAAAGTGGGCAGGAGGCACAGCGACAGGGAAAAGCTGATTCATGAGAACCTGTTCTAGTGTTATACTGCAGTGTTTTGAGCATAAATAATGATTAGCTGCTTATTTCAGACAACCTGGCGGAGAGGATTCTGCATATTTTCACCACGAAGAAATGATAACTGAGAAGACAGACAATGTGCTCACCCTGACTTTGACATTATACAAGGTACCCACATAGCAAAGCATCACTTGGTCCCCTACAAATGTAAAATGTCTCTACTCTTATTAAGTCATTTTTAAGTTACCAAAATAAGGGGAAAAGGCCTTCAAAATTGGGGATCCTCTAGGGGAAAGTATCAATATTCTACACTAAAAGATAGAATTCAGTGATGTTACTTTATACTTCAAGTCCTTATAAAATATCACACTAGGAAATAAGAAAGTCCTTGTAAGGCACTTGTTCAGAAAATTTCTCCCCTCTCCCAACAAGTAGAATAAATTTACTGCTTGTAATCCCTATGGACTTTTCAAATTGATCCCACACAGCAGATCCTCAGCCTTCAGGACCAACGTTGGAGGACCTGGGCTTTACTGTTGGGTTCAGGGCTCTACCTATCTTCTGCTGAGCCAGGATAACTGTGGCCGTAGTGTTCTGAGGCCTGCGTGAGGACAGGTTCAGGGCAGCTCGGCACTCCAGAGCTTTGTAACCTGGGCAACACCCTCAACCTCTGTGGGCTTCATTATCCTTCCCTGTAATGCGAGCAATTTGACCTGAGAGGACTTCCCGGTTTCCATCAAGCTTTGAAATGGTACATCTCTAAGACATGGCTTTAATGAGCCACTCCAACACTTTCAGAGCTGCTTTTTCCAGTGTAACACAGAAAGCCCTTGACGACAGGTGATGAGAGATCCATATGCAGGTGAGAAAAATAAGTCCATAAAGCAGAACCAGCTCTTTGCATATTCAACTTAACGAATAGACTTTAATAACTTGCCTGGTTTCCCATAGGCTATTAAGCATTTACAGGTAAAGAATAGTTGGTTTGGGACCCAACATCATTCTGCTGCACAGAGTAGCAGGGAAAAAAATACCTAATTCTCTTTTTCTTCTTTTAAAATTAAACATGGCAGGAATAAAACAGTGATCAATAATACAGAAATCAAATTCACATAGAACTCTTTGATTCTCATCACTATCACTTATTAAATTACCTTGCTCAAGTTATTGAATACAAATCCCAGTTTCTAAGTGAGGATTAAATCCACATACTAAAAGCTCAGCACATGATAGATAAAACGGCAATGCTTAATATACAGAAAATGTTGACCACATGTTGCCTTTTAATGTGGAAACTTCCCTGAAGAAAATGGCTGACCTGGAAAACTAACCTCCTGAGATTCACTCTCCCCTCAATAAGTGGTTCTCAATATTGACTACACCATAGACTTATTAGGTTTTTTTTTTAAATACCAATATCCAGGCCCCACCAAATGTAGTAAAAATCTAGCTCACCTAGATGAGAAGCTATCCTAGAAAGCTGAGCTGTTCTTGCTATTGACAAGCTACTGCTGAATATTCAGGTGTATCTTAAACTTTAAAGAGTCCAATAGAACTGGGGTGCTTCCCACACCAAGAACACCAGAAACCAGACCTCAATGAATTTACAGGAAAATTCATAGTACATCTCATAAATGACCAGCTTTCCAAACCGCATACATGCTTTACCTTTATATTCGGTTTCCTAACCACATTTGCATATCTTATTTTATTTGCTACAGTTTTGAGTCAGGACATACTGATAGAATCTGCCTCATCTTAAAAATACATGCTAATTACTGTATAATATACTTCCAAAGCACTCCTATAAACAATGATCACAACTTTCTAAAGTAGAAAATAATTAGTCATCACCCTTTTTCTATATAGATGAGGAATCTGAGAAAATGACAAAAATTAGTCCAATTTTTATTAGAATATATAGTTCTCAAAACTTTTTTAAGTAAAAGTAAAGGGATAAATATCTTTCAAATAATTATGGTTTTTTATTCTAATTAGTTATACATGAACAATAGAATGCATTTTTGACAATTAATACATAAATGGAGTATGATTCTCATTTTTCTGGTTGTACATGTTGTAGAATCACACTGGTCGTGTAGTCATATATGTACATAGGGGGGTAATGTCTGATTCATTCTACTGTTCTTCCTACCTCCATACCCCCTACCCTCCCTTCATTCCCTTCTGCCTAATCCAAAGTACCTCTATTTCCCTAGCACTGCCTCCTTGTTGTAAATTAGCATCTGCATATCAGAAAACATTCAGGGTTTGGTTTGGGGGGATTGGCTTATTTCACTTAGCATGATATTCTTCAGCTCCATCCACTTACTTGCAAATACCATAATTTTATTCTTTTAGGCTGAGTAATATTCCATTGTGTATATGTACCACATTGTCTATCTCTTCATCTGTTGGAGGGCATCTTAGTTGGCTCCATAGTCTGGCTATTGTGATTTGAGCTGCAATGAACATTGATGTGCCTGCATGACTGTAGTATACTGGTTAAGTCCTCTTTCACCACTGCAAAGATTATCCAAACAAAAGCTGAAGAAGAAACTATAGAACTCAGTATAGTCAAAAACTTAACTGACATATGTAGAATATTTCATCCTTCAATGAATGAATATACTTCTCAGCAGCACATGGATCCTTCTCTTAAAATAGACCATATATTATGCCACAAAGCAACCCTTAGTAAGTAGAATGCATGGTAGTATCCCTACAATTTTATATCACATGAAAATGAAATGAAATTAGAAATCAATGATAAAATAAAAAATCCACTCCAATACCTGGTGACTAAATAATATGCTAGTGAATGAACAATGGGTTACAAAAGACATCAAGGAGGAGATTAAAACATTTTTAGAGGTGAATGAAAACACAGATACAATGTATATAAATCTCTGGGACACCAAAAAGGCAGTACTAAGAGGAAAGTTCATTGCATGGAATTCATTCCTTAATAGAAGAAAAAGTCAACAAATAAATGACTTAACATTATATCTAAAAGCCCTAGAAAAATAAGAACAAGTCAACACCAAAAGCAGCAGACAGAAAATAATTAAAATTGGAGTTGAAATCAATGAATTTTAAGCACAAGAAACAATTGAAAAAAAAAATGACAGAACAAAAAGTTAGTCTTTGAAAAAATAAATAAAATTGACAAAATGTTAGCCATGCTAGCAAAGAGGAGAGAGAGAACGCAAATTACTAGCATAAGTGATGAAAAAAGGAAATATCACAACAGATACTACAGAAATATAGAAGATAATTAGAAATTATTTTGAAAACTTGTACTTCAATAAAATAGAAAATATCAAAAGCATTGACAAATTTCTGATTTGTCATATGATTTGCCTAACTGAATCAGGATAATAAACACAATTTAAACAGATCAATTTTGAGCAATGAAATAGAAGACACCATCAAAAGTCTACCAACCTAGAAAAGCCCAGGACTGGATGGATACACAACCGAGTTCTACAAGACCTTTAAGAAATAACTAATACCAACACTCTTCAATTTATTTCCAGAAACAGAAAAAGAGGAAGTATTTCCAAACCCATTCTATGAGACCAATATCGCCCTATTTCCAAAATCAAAGAAAGAAAAGACATATCAAAGAAAGAAAATTTCAGATCAATATCTCTAATGAACGTAGATGTAAAAATTCTCAATAAAATTCTGGCAAATCAAATACAAAAACATATCAAAAAGATAGTGCACCACAATCAAGTGGGTTCATCCCAGGATGCAAGGTTGGTTCAACATATGGAAATCAATAAATGTAATTCATCACATCAATAGACTTAAAGATAAGAACCATATTATCATTTCAATAGACTCATAAAAAGCATTTGATAAAATACAGCACCCCTTCATGTTCAAAACATTATAAAAACTAGGGATAACAGGAACATATCTCAACATTATAAAAGCTATCTATGTTAAGCCCCAGGCCAACATCATTCTAAATGGATAAAAATTGAAAGTATTTCCTCTAAAAACTGGAACAAGACAGGGATGCCCTCTTTCACCACTTCTATTTAACATAGTTCTTGAAACACTGGCCAGAGCAATTAGAAAGCACTATCTGTTATCTCTTTAATTTATTTTGTCTAATTTGAGTTCTTCTTTTCCTATCTGCCAATTATGATTCTACCTAGAAGATCCAAAAAGTTCCACCAGAAAACTTCTTGAACTAGTAAACAAATTCAGTAAAGTACAATACAAAATCAACAGCCATCAATCAAAGGCATTTTTGTATATCCTCTGAAAGGGAAATGAGAAAAACTACCCCATTTACAAGAGAATCTAAATAAATAAATAAATAGTGTGAATATACTTTGTGTACAACCAGAGATATGAAAAATTGTGCTCTACTTGTGTAACATGAATCACAATGTATTCTGCTCACATATATAACAAATTAGAATAAAAAGAGAATATCATTGTCTATATGTGCCACATTATTTTTATCCATTCATCTGTTGAGGGGAATCTAGGTTGGTTCGACAGTTTAGCTATTGTAAATTGTGCTACTATAAACATTGATGTCGCTGTGTCCCTGTAGTATACTGTTTTTAAGTGCTTTGGAAATAGACCGAGGAGTGGGATAGCTGGGTCAAATGGTGGTTCCATTCCATGTTTTCCAAGGAATCTCCATACTGCTTTCCATATTGGCTGCACCAATTTGCAGTCCACAAGCAATTTATGAGTGTACCTTTTCCCCCACATCCTTGCCAAAACTTATTGTTGTTTGTATGCATAATAGCTGCCATTTTGACTGGAGTAGGATGATATCTTAGAGTACTTTTTATTTGCATTTCTCTAATTGCTAGAGATGTTGAACATTTTTTCATATATTGGTTCATTACAGAATGGAATATTACTTAGCAATAAAAGAGAATAAAATCATGGCATTTGCAGGTAAATGAATGGAGTTGGAGAAGATAATGTTAAGTGAAGTTAGCCAATCTCAAAAATCCAAATGCTGAATGTTTTGTCTAATATAAGGTGACTGACTCATAATGGGGTGGGGAGGGGGAGTATGGGAGGAATAGACAAACTCTAGATAGGGCAGAGGAGTGGGAAGGGAAGAGAGGGGACAGGGGGTTAGCAATGATGGTGGAATGTGATGGACATGAATTGGTGTGAACATACTTTACATACAACCAGAGATATAAAAAATTGTGTTCTATATGTATAAGAATATGTATTCTGCTGTCATTTATTTAAACAATAATTAAAGAAAAATAATATCAAACAGAAAAGACAGAATTTGAAACCAAAATAAATATCTAGAAGCTGGGAGCATTGGCATATGCCTATAATCCCAGTGACTCGGGGGATGAGAAGGAGGATCATGAATTCAAAGGCAGCCTCAGCCACTTATCAAGGTCCTAAGCAACTCAGTGAAACCCTGTCTCTAAATAAAATACAATATATGACTGAGCATGTGGCTCAGTGTTTGAGTGCCCCTGAGTTCAATCCCCAGTACCAAATATAGATAAATAAATACCTGGAAAGAATCATGTAATTTATACATCCTAGTGCAGATATTTGCACCATAAAGAAGGGTAATAGAACAGAAACTATGCTGGATAGATAATGCACAAAGCACTTTGGAAATGTTTGAATTTTTCTTTTCTTATTTAAAGATATATATATATATATTTTTTATATAAAGATATATTATATATATATATATTTTTTTTTAAGAGAGAATTTTTAAATATTTATTTATTTATTAGTTTTCGGTGGACACAACATTTTTGTTTGTATGTGGTGCTGAGGATCGAACCCGGGTCGCATACATGCCAGGTGAGCGCACTACCATTTGAGCCACATCCCCAGCGCTGAATTTTTCATTCCCAAATTTTTGACTACAATATTGGACTGGTCATTATATTTTTTAAAGTCATAATAAGTAGTAAGCTAATTACTTATCCAGAAATTGTAGTTCTGAATTTTCTTCATTCATATCAGAAGACAGAAAAAGACATATTTCTTAAAATTAAAAAAATAATAATAAAAACTTGGAAAGTGACTTCCAATAGGATGGGAGAAAATATTTGCTAATCATGTATTTGACAAGTTACTCATTCATTTAATCGTACTTACAAATCATAACAACAACCAAACTCCAAACAAACCAATTTAAAATGGGCAAAGGAGTCTAGACATTTCTCCAAAGAAGATATAAAAATGGCCAAGAAGCACATGCTATGAAAAGATGTTCAATGCTCTTAGCCATCAGGGAACTGCAAATCAAAGCTGCACTGAGGTACCACTTCACACTCTCAAGAATGGCTAGAATCAAAAAGAGCAGACAATAAGAGTGTTGCTGGGGATGTGAAGAAATCAGAGCTCTCACAAAATGTGGGGGCAATGGAAAATACTGTAGCTGCTTTGGATAACGATTTGAGAGTTCTCAGACAATTAAATGTAGAGTTACCATGTTACCCAGCATTTCAACTCCTATATGTATAATAACGTAAAGTGGCCTTTTGTTAATGTTTAAATTTTGAAATGTTTTGGACTGTTGTTAAAATAATGATCTGATTAAATAATCCATTTCTTCCATCTAGAGGCAGTGATTGATTCTATTTTTCAAGATGTCTTTTTAGTAGTATGCCTTGACCTGACGCAAACTGATAGAATATACCAAATTAAAACTTATAGATAAACTTCCATTTCAATTTAATGACCTCATTAAATTGGTATGAAATTTTCACAGTCTTTAGATAAGCTAGGTGGTTTATATCTAAGTTTAAACTCAACTCCCATATTTTAATCTATATAAGTAATATGTTTAATAAAACATACTTAAGACATTAATTTGGAATGCCAGGCAATGTATTTGAGTTCCTCGATAGTTTTAAATCATATTCATTACAGTCAATGGAATGATCCATTGGTAAGAGTTTCAACACCAGACATAGAGGTGATAAGCTGTTAGTGAGCCACATACTGAGTTACCTTTTTCCCAACCAAGGACACTGTAGTTCATTCTATTAGCCATGATAAGCTTGCTTTTGAAGCTCTTCATTTTGAAGTTTTAAATAGGAGCTCTGCCATATGTCAGCCCCAAACTGAACATAAGTAACCTTAATAAAGCAGATGCAATGTGCTCAACACCAGGCTGCTGCAAGGGAGTTAGGCCATGCCCTTTCATTTAGGTGAAGCCACTCACAGCCCACTGGAGAATGACAACTGAAGCAAGGAATGCATTTCTTAATTCTCTGAGCACTGATGCTCCTGTATTTCCTTAGGTTGCTGAAATATATATTCTCTCTCTGAGGCTAACCTCTAATCCTCAGTCCAGAAATGGAATGATTTTAAAATCTGCAAAGTTTAAACTAAGCAAAGACAATATTAGACAAGTGAAATCTTATCTAACCAGACCATTCAAAGACTGGCTTTTTATATGGATGGAACAATAATGTTCTAAATGCATTTTATTACTGAATAAAGAGTCACCATTTTTTCACTGTTGTTTTATAAAATGATGGGTAGGTATGAGAACTCTTGAGGTTAAACTATTTAAATATCTAATTCCACAAAGGCACCCCTTCAACCCAGACTCTAGTAAGTAGTTGTCCAATTTTTCCTGAAAGACACTGAATTACAGGAGCTAAAACTTTGCTATTGGAGAAAGCCAGGTCAAAACATCTTCCTTAGGTTTAATCCAAAGAAGCTTTTTCATAACTTCTACTCATTTTACCCCTTGGAGAAATATCATCTATTCTAAGTCTAAAACCAAGATTCAATTAAAATTAGAATTTGCAAAAAAATGTATTTTAAACTTGGCTTTCTTGAATTGTTGGTGGCCCATTGTATGGAGAGGAACTTTCCAACACATATTTTCAAGAAATTTCTCAGAGTAAGAGAAGTTCAAAGATGGAGAGAAAGACATTATTGGCATTGAGAAATGAAGGACATATTTGGAAATGCTTTCCCCACTAATTTTTTTTCCTTTTCTTTTTCATCATTTTTCCCCCTTAAAATTAACCTCCTCTTCACTCAGAATTCTTTTAGCTGGGTTCCTTCCTCTCTGACTTGAGCAAACGGCACTGAAATTCCAAAGAGATGTTTTCTGCCAAGAGTGGATACCTAAATTGTTTAAAGCAGAGAGTAGAATATTTTGGTGCTTTTTACTGCCAAGATAACCATTCTCCTCTTCATTTATCCCAAATAAGTCACCTGGGAGTAAGACACACAGAGCCATCCAGATTATTTAGGAATGCACACCTCCCTATTTGCAAGTAGCTTTGTACCTTAAAGGAAATGATGCCTTCAGTACTAGAACATAACATGAGATTGCCTCACTTCTCTGGCAGAAAGTTATCCTCAAGGTGGTCACCTGGCAACAGGCCTTTCTCTTACAAATGTCAGCATTCAAATTGAATTCCTTCCCTGTTTGCACTCTGCAGAATCAAACAAAATCTCAGTTTACATGCCACTGCATCTGCAAACTCCTCCTTGCTGGGATGTGATCAATGAGGACTATGGATGGAACTGTTTTGGCCAGAGGTAAAGTTTAAGTTGAGTTTGAACCAGATCCAGAGCTTGACTCAATATTTGGACATTAAAACTCTCAGGTGATCCTACAAAATATGCCCAGTGATTGTTTTCTGGACCAGTTGGCCCTCTAAGTAGATTGACTTTCAAGTTTTATCCCACACTCTGAGATTACTTAGAGAGCAAGGAGACATGAAATTGTTGACACAAGAGGGTATAATGTTTGTAATAAAGTCAGTCATTTGTTTCTCTTATATCTGTATATTGAAAGGTTTTAGGCTAGCTTTAGAAGCTTTAATTTCTGAAAACATGCATATCAAAAGGCTAATATGGAAAGATTCGGGAGGGGTGCCAGAGACACCAAATACCACTGAAGCACAGAAAATTTGAAAATGATGACTTATAAAGTAAATGAGATATTACTTAAGGCAAGAGAAACAATTTAGCCATTAACCATAAGAATGAACCAAAAATTTTGTCATCAGATATAATGAAACTAATTAAAAAGTATGAAGAACACTAAAGCAGATACAAAAATAAAACTCAGGCGAAAGTTAGAACTATACCACAGACAAACTGAAGGGTAGTTAAGGCATGCAACAAGTCTCCATAAATTATAAATAAATTTCAGGAATAAAAAGGAAGGATATCAACAGTGATGAGTTATGCACCTAGGAAAACATCACCAAACATCAGGTTTCCCAGGAACAGTCAAGAGACAGGAAGACCAACTAGGAGGGATCTCCCTCTGGGAAGGAGAGTAAACAAGATTAACCTCGGAAACTTTAAAATCCACTTCTAGATGATCTTAGAGATCTTAGAGATCCTTCGACAACAAGAACACCACAGTCCTTACGCAGTATTAGCTAGAGGTTTCTTTACCATACCACAAAGAGATGAAATTGTCTTTAAAAGTCAACAACAACAAAACCTGCAAGTTTTCAATATTTCACAGCAGGCATATGAGACTTCAATTTAAACAACAAAAAAGCCCTGTTGATACTAGAGGAAACATATCATCAGAAAACCCCATTTTAGTTCTACCTTCAATACCTTCTTACAGAGCTGTCCTTGAACAAGGAATATTCTTTTCCTTGTCTGCAAACTTCCTTCCAAAGTTATGAGGCAATCAGTTGCTCCTTGCTAATATAAATTTTAAAAAATTTTGACCAATTATATCATGAAACAAAATATAAATCAAATATGTCCAATAAAAATCTACCATCTAAATTGTGATATACTAGATATGTAAACAACACGCTGAAGTTTGAGGTTCAGTACCAAAACAATGCAAACTTTAACATTAGTGGCTGTGTATGTTAATTTATAAATCAAAATAACACTTTCACTATATTAGGTTAAAAGAAATATAAAATTATTTTTAACCCTTATAGTGAGCCTACTGGGAAATTGTCTTGCATATGAAATTATATTTCTCTTATATTGGACTACCTGCTATACACTAAATTCGTTCACAGAACTAATGTTCATATCTTAAATGTTCCCCGAAGACCCACATGCCAAGATTGGTCACCAGCCTGTGGCACTACTGTGAGGCAGAGGGACTTTTACAAAGTGAGGCCCAGCAGAAGGAAGTCAGGCTATTCTGGAACCCAGTCCTTTCTGCTGTCTCTTGGCTTCCTGCCATAAGGTGAGCATTCACCATGCACTGTGCCACCCACACCTAACCTAGTGACCATCACTACTCAGCAACAGAATCACCCTGGAGGATGAGTGGTTAAACTTCATGATCAAGCAGTTGACTGGGAGCTGGTGCTGGCTGCTGCTGAGCAGCATTATGAGAGAGTATTAGACAGAACAGTGGCCCTTGAAAGATTGACATTCAAAGTGTAACCAAGTGCAGGGGCAGAGTACTTCCAAGCACATGCAATCCCCAGCACTATCAGTAGAAAAAAAAAAGCCAAGTACAGCTGAATTGTGTCCCCCCCACAAGTGAACGTATGTTGAAGTCTTAGGTCCCAATACTCTAGAATGAAAAAATATGGCCTTTAAAGAGATGAAGTAAAATAGGGTCACTCAAGTGGGTCCTAATCCAGTATTACTGATATTTTTCAAAGAACAGGAGATTAGGAAACAGATACACAGACCAACAAGATACCCAAGATGTGAGGATACAGAGAAAGAGTCATCATTACCAGACAAGGAGAGAGGCCCACAGGGGCCAGTCCCCAGTCTATAGTACTGTGCTACCTCTGCCCCAGCACCCGATACATTGTTCCAAACACTTGAAAACTTTCCAATAACAGAATGCAGATTTTGTTTTTACACATAGGCTACATTAAACTGCAAATTCAGTTTCTTAGTCACACTACCCTTTTTTCAGATGTTCAATAGTGACATGTACCAAGTGGCTGCCATGTTGTATAGCATAGATCTAGAGAAGAGACAAAACCTGAAATTTCTAACAAATGTGCTCAATTGGTTAGGAAGTGTGACCAAAAAACTATGTGTTTCTACTATTGAAGCATTTTGAGTTATTAGTTTAAAAAACTAAATACGAAAGCATTGGACTCAAATCTACCCTTATACCATTTTACTATGATTTGGTGAGCAGAGATTAAAGAAAGAACTTAACAGTTCCAGACAACCTGCTGAGCATATGAATGTCATTATCACCAAGAGTTCCTGAAAGGTTGGTCTGTTGTGGCACAATACAGAGAACTGATGGAGATGACCAGCATAGGTTGACCAACTATCAAATCTCCAGGTACAGATGACCTGAGGATTCCCAAGTCAGCCACTGTCAATACCCATCCTTAGACTTCACTATGCCTTTTATGGATTTAATCAGACACATTTAATAGAACCTAAGTGTCAGCATAAATACTATATTGGATAAAATATTCCCATATTCATTCTACTTAGTGATAAGGTAGCAAAGAAGAGTGTTGTGTCCACAACTAATAATTCTGTGACTCTATAAAGTTCCATCTGCATGGAAGAAAATTGTTGAATTCAGGTAATAGGGAGAGTCATTCTGTTAGACTTACCTAAATATTCTTTTACCTAATTAAACTGAACACATTTACTTAAATAAGTAGCTATCTCTTTTGAGAATTTAGCATAGAAATTAGGGATTTCAGAATTCAATAATCAGTATATTAAAATTAATCTAGTACAGAGTTCTAATAAGAGTTTTTTACATTTGAATAGGCCTCTATTTCTTCAACTTGCTTTTTATACTTTATAATATCTTAATTTTCCCAAGAGCTTAATGTTTAATGTTAGGGCTTAATGAAAATATTCCAATTTTACATAGATAATTTATCTATATAAAATAGGAATATTTTAAGGCTCAAACCAATTAAGCATGCCAAGGACACAAAACTAGTGAACAGAATGGATAACACTTAAACTTGATCAGTTTCCTATTTCCAAACTTTCCTTCAGGAGTTAGCTGTTGAAACATTACAACTATGCCCAGCACACAATACCATGTAAATGTTAGTTATTACAAAAATCTGTAATATAATTATGTTGACTTGATCAAGTGCACAATAATAATACTTAAAATGGTAACTAAATTCAGAATAAACCTCTATAATGGCAATTCAATTCAGAAGAAACAACTCCCAAGAGCATCAAGGTCACAGGAATCTTTTTAAAATTTAAATATATACTTTTTGCAAAGAAATGCAGAGTGATCAATAAAAAGCATACTTGCATAAAATTTATTTATGAAGATCAAATTATGTGGAGAAACTAAAAAATTTCTGAGTAAAAAAATTGTTTTAAGTGTGATATAATAAAAAATATACCAATTATCTATGTATTATCAGATCAATTTAAGAGTGATGCAAAAGCTTTATTCAAAATCTCAAAAATGTCAAGGGGGATTAAAAAATGTGAGGAGCAACTATGCTAGATTAAAAAACTGAATCAAATGCACAGGTAGTCCTCGTTGGAAATAAGCAATGGGAAAAATTACTTTTGGAATAAAGAAATTTAAATATGGAGTATTATATAAGATGACACTTGATAAGTGGAATAAAGCAACTTACAACTTACAATGTCCCATTTAGATTAAAAACACTAAGTGTATATTTATAAATGGCAAATGTCTGAAAGGATATAAATATAAATATATACAAACTAATTTCCACATACATGGTGATCTTTGAGGGACTAAAATAGGGTATTTTTATTTCATTTTAATTTATGTGTGCTAACTTCCCAGAATGCATTTGCTATATGATAGAAGGGTGTGGTTCCACAAAGGTCCACTGGAGTTTAAGGATAGGTCCACAGGTGGCACTATTGGGAAGTGTTAGCCACCTTTAAGAAGTAGCATAGGAAGGCACTTAGGTCAGTGGGGTATGCCCTGGGAAGAGACTGAGAACCCCAGTCTCTCTGTGCTCCTTGATCAAAACTTGATTGTTTGCTCCTATATGCACTCCTAACATAAAGTACCACCATCAGCCACCCTCAGCAGAATCTAAACCAGGGCTGTCATTAATCTTGGATTTTGAACTTCCAAACCTAAATAGGTCACCATAAAGAAAAGGTGGCTTATGTTAATATAGTCACAAAAGCTGACTAATACAGCATATTTTACCTTGTAAAAATAAATTTAAAAATTAAATATATTGATTTTGTATATTATTCCTCAACAAAGCTGATTTTTTTAATAGCTGTTTAAACTAGAATTTAAAACCTCTATCTACTGTGTGTCTTAAAAAAGAGTTTGCGTCAATAAGCACATCTGAAAGTAAGGATCCCAAGGAAGATGTGACTACCTCCAACTATAAGGTACATACAGCACAGTTATGCAAACTAGTCTACATAGCCTGTTGCTCCTAGGCTGCATGCATGTACAGTGATGTTACTGTGCTGATTCAAACATAAAAGGGTAAAAGGACTAGGCAATGGCCAGTTTCAGCTCTTTTGTAGATATAGGGAACTACCCTCATATGTGAGCTCTGCTATTAGGCAGCACATGACTACTTGGTTAGCAAAGCAGAACCATGACATTAATGATACAGTTTGAGATTTAGTGTATATAAAAGTCTGGTTTTTATAGAATGTTGTTCCAAAGGAGGAAGACACAGGAACTTTTAAAACTTGTCTCCTTCCCTCTCTTCTTCTCCATCCTCCATGTTCGGATTTTACCCTCCTGCTCCACCATATTATCCCCAAATCTCCAACTGTACTCTCCAGCCTGATCAGGTCCTCTCTTCCCTCACAGCCACCATGTGTGTGCTGGGCGAAGGCCTCCGTGCTGAGATGGAGCACCAAGTTGTCCCTCAAGGACGACCCATCACCTGCAAGGCTCTTCCGATTTCCCCATGTCTCTCTCATACTGGTCTTTTTCAAGGTTCCACAATTGTAAACAAACTCTTGAGTATTTTAGAACCTTATGCAATTGTTCAATAGTTATAAATTCTTTTTCCTTTGTGCAAGAAAAACACTTAAGCCCTAGAGTATTTTGATTCTTATACCTGAGGAGGAAAAAAATAGTATTAATTCTCTGTACAGCTAAAGAAATAAAACACATAAAATAATAGGTTATTTCCTTTTATATCAGCTATTCATATTAGAAATAATAGAAAAGTCTGATGTGTATCTTCAGTATGATAATGCTAAATAAACTTTTTTATAATTAAAAACATTTTTTAGCTGTAGATGGACATTTTACCTTTATTTTATTTATTTATAATATGGTGCTGAGGAGTTAACCCAGTGCTTCACACATGCTAGTCAAGCTCTCTACCACTGAGTCACAACTGTAGCCTGCTAAATAAACTTATGTGTTTCTAAAACTTAGGTAATAAATATCTTTTGCAGATATAAGAGTTTAGTGTTGAAAGAGAGAAGAAGTTAAGGAGTATATATTTCAGTGAGGAAGACAGGTAATTAATGAAAAAATAAGACAGAAATATTGTTAACAGTCTATGAAGAAATAAAACACAGTATTGTGATAAAATAAAACAGGGAAGCTCACAAAAGAAATTGAGAATGATGGGTGGAGGTGGGTGGTGGTCTGGAGCTTGGAGGAATTAACACTTGAACTGAGATTTGAATGAGAGGGAAGAGGCTGCATTATGGAAATTAGAGCAGTTGTACCATGAGTAAATTTGAGGAACCGAATTGAAGGCCTATGTAGTTGAGTTTGAGAAGAGTTTGAAGAAGGAAGAAACTCAATCATAGGGAGCCTTATAAACTTTGTAAGTTTAGATTTTTATCCCTAAGTACAATAGGAAGTAATCAGAAAGTTTTCTGTTTTTATTTCTAATGACATGTTCATGTTGATGATCTTATCAAATGTGGTCATACTTTACGTTTTTAATAACTTGAATAGACCCAAGAAATTCAAATTGCTTAACTACTATTGCTATGTTAAATATTGCAAATTGTTTTTAAAACTATAAATGGTGGTAATTACTCCTAAAAAATGTCAGACATAATTTAAATTTTATTAAAAAGCATTATTCAAAGAAGACCTGAATTTGAAGCACATTTGTCAAATTGGTGAAATTTTCTTAATAGGAATTTTGTTTCTGTATTGAAGATACTTGCAATGGTATTTAGATACTCTCTCCTTGAAATTAACTAAACAAAGTGAAGAAAAGCAAGTCTGTAAATTGCTCCCATTTATCATTACTAAAATAAACCCCATCATTGATACAGAGGGGGGAGTAAGGTATGTATGCAGGTGGAGGGAAGCTCACAGAAGAAATTGAGCGGTGACTTACATAGTGATACTGTTTACTTGTCTGAAATACTGCAGAGGCAACAAAATACTCCTACTCTCAGTGTTAAACTTAGTAATTAGAGCACATATATCTCACTGAAACCAAAATAAATGTGGCTGTTAAGAATTTTTAACTGGCCAGCTGCAGTGGCAAATGCCTATAATCCCAGCTGAGGGAGGCTGAGGCAGGAGGCTAGTGAGTTCAAAGCCATCCTCAGCAACAGTGCGGCAGTAAGCAACTCAGTGAGACCCTCTCTCTAAATAAAATACAAAATAAGGATGAGATGTGGTTCAGTGGTAGAGTGCCCTGAGTTCAATCCCCAGTACCAAAAAAGAAAAAAGAAAAAGAAAAAAAAATAATTTTTAAACTGAAAAGAAAGAAATGAATAGTTTTGGAGTATAATTCCAGATTATTAAAGAGTCTTTTCAAAATTGGGGTGCAAGGAATAAGGAGTGGCAGGAACATTATAGATATTGGCTAGTTATTGATGCTGAGAGAAGCCATAAATTCAAGTGTGTGTGTTTAAAATTGGAGGTAATTATTGGTATTGGAAGAGATACTGAGCTTAGAAACATCTACTGGAGCTTAGAAACCTCAAGAGAAACCATAATATCAGTTCTGTGAGTGAAGAGACACTACTATATAGGCTATATAGACAGCTACTATATCCCTAGTACCTAGAATAATGTTTTGCACATGATCAGCAGTTAATAATGTTTTACGAATGGATGAATGAGGGGTGAATAGGGGAAATAAACAAAGCCGCTTTATCAAGAATCAGCTGTGAATCAGGATAGGCCTTCATGTTAGAATGAAAATCAGAATAGCTTTTGTCACTTGCTATTTAGCATTGTTCTATAAGCCCTAACCATTCCAAAGATAAAAAGATACATGGCATAAATAGAAGTAGATAATTCACAGGTGTAATTAAGAAATTGAGAAAAATAATCTAAGCAAATAAACCAAAAAACCTAATGTAAAATAAATGTCAAAATTAGCCAAAAATATGTAAGACCAATATAAATAAAATTAGAATACTTTAATGAAAAATATTTGAATAAAGGAAAAGTCTCATTTCTGAGTGGGCGATTTTTTATATTATAGAATGTTAGTTATCTCTAGATTTATCCAACTTAAAAAGTTACAGAAATTTGACTTAATTGGTTTATAGTTCATCTGGAAGAGTAAATGCACAAGGAGAGACATGAATATTTTTTTAAAAAAGTAGAACGTATGTAACATGATATGTAAAAAATAATTTTTAGGTTTAAATATTATCAATTTAATAAATGAGATATTGAAATGAGTTAAGTATTCAACAGCATAGAAAAGTGTCAAGAATATCTACATTCAAAGGAAGTAGAAGGAAGGAAATAAAGAGCAAAAATAAGAGAACTTGTAATAAACAAGTGGGAAAATTTTTCAAGAACTTTGGAGGTTTATTATTTGAAAAGATTATTTACAGGTATTAGATCTCCGAAAATATGACCAAGGGGGGAAAAACACATAAGCAAAATCAAGAATGAAATAAGGACATAAGTACAGGTACCACAAGAAATTTTAAAAGTCATAAATAATGCTACAAATAATCTCTGCCAATAGATTTGAAAATATAAGCAAACTCTAGATGGTGTTCTGGAAGAATATAAACTACCAGAACTAATGCAAATAGAAATGAATAAGTTCAAATAACCATTAAATAAAAATGAATAAGTTAGTAATCATTAAAGAGTTGAAGTAGTGGTCAGAAGTTTTCCCTTTTGCCTCATCTCAAACCAAAATGCTAGACTTAAGACCATTTTACAAGTAATTCTTATTAACTCTCCAAGAACAAAAGTGTAATTGTCTACTAAAGTAGGATTAAAGAGAGAATGGAAAAAGAAAGGAAAGAAGAAAAACTGAAGAAAGAAAAACCACCCAGTTCACCTTAGAAGGCCAATATTAATGTGAAGTCCTGATAGGAATTGTAAAGAAAATAAAATTGTAGTGTAATCTAACTTGTAAGTGTAGTTGCAGAAATTCCAAATAAAATATTAGCAAGTTATACCAAGAGTGGACAAATAGTTAAACATTTGAAAAAAAAATCTGTGACTGTAATCTCTACATTTTTATGTAGCAAGACAAAATTTATGATTATTTTAGTGCATATCAGAAAAAATACATAAAAAATTTGACAACCCATTTATAAGTTAAAAAAAAGCTTTAGGAAATCAGGATTAGCAGGGAAATTTTCTAGTCATGATGCTGATTTTCATCAAAATGTTGACAGATTATATTTCTGATGGTGAAATTTAGAAGCATTTCCATTAGAATCAAGTATAGGACTAGGATACATACCCATTGTCAACATTACTATTGCAACATGGTTTTGTAGTTATTAGTGAATGCTTCTCCAGTTTTTGCAATATGACAAGAATAGGAAATGAGAAAAAATATGAACAGATCAGGCAAAACTTTAAACCCAAGATAATAAGATGTTTTGAGTTTTTGTTAAGAAAATTATAAAATATTGAAGGACACAAAGACCTTACTGTGTGCTAATACATATCATATCCATAATGGAAAGATACAAAGAAAAATATCAGTTCTCTCCTAATTAATAGTTCTAGTCAAAATTACAATAAGGTTTCTTAATGAATGTGGAATACTGATTCTAAAATTGATATAGAAGAGTAAATAGCCAAGAATACTCAAGACAATCTTAAAAAGTATGTATTTGTTATCAAAACTTATTACAAAATCATTATAAACAATATGGTTTAATGCCAGGATGGTTAAGTAGATCAGTAGAATATAATGAAAATTCCAGAACAGATCTGTATCTTGTAAAAATTTAGCAAGAAGGCCCTACAAATCAATGAATCACTTAGTGAATCTCTACTACATTCCAGGCACTGTTCAAGTCATTCATAATTTAACAGTGAATAAAAATGGTCAAGGAAGAATAAAGTTTACTTTTTAGGGTTTAAATGAACATTAGAAAATACAGACAAATATTTCTGGTGGTCTTAAGTGCTATGAATAAAATTACAGTATGATAAGAAGAATAAGGTCTCCCTAAGTGTAGGGCTTTTTTTGCATAGGGTAGGTCAAGGAAGACTACTTTGGTGAGATGATATTTGAGCAGAGACAGAGGAAATCAAAAAATAAACCAAAATAGCAGAAGAAGCTTAGAGTATTCAAAATTGTTTGGGAGGAAAAAAAACAAATTTTTTTTGAGCACAATTGATTTTTGATACTAGAGGTTAGAAGTTAGGGAATTAGATCATTGTCACTTTAGGGGAAAAAATCAGGTTGGTTAAAAATGTACACATAAGAAGAAAATAGAATCTTAAGATAGGGAAAACTTTTAATAAAGACAAAGCATGGGAAAAGATTTAAAATTTTTATTCTATCTTTTAAAAACAATAATGTAAAACAGATTTGAGGACTGGGACTAGATATTTGCCATGAATGTAAGTTGCAAACAAAAGCTATCAAGAATATAGAAAGAACAATTAATGTAACAAGAGGTCCAAAAACAAAATAATAATGGGCAAAAGATGTGAAAGACATGTGCCTGAATAGGAAATCAAAGTATCTAATAAACATGAAAATATTCTTTCAACCTTACTATTCAGTGTAAAAATAAAATAACATTTTATACCCATTTAGGTTGGTGAAGTTAGTCTGATATAAAGAATGGTGAGGATGTGAGTATATAAGTACTCAACCTTCTGGTAGCATTGTAAATTAGTACTGTTATATAAAAATAATTTGATCAAATCTAGCACAGTTAAAAATGCACTATCTGTGACCTAGCAGTTATATTTCTAAGTAGTTCTCAAAGTGGGGTTCCTGACCAGAAGCACAGCATTACTTGGTAACGGGTTAGAATTCAAAGCTCTTTGACCTCTCCTGAATCAGAAACTGTGGGGATGGTGTTAGGTTCCTAAAGTAACCTGTTTTAATAAGCATTCCAAGTGATTCTGATGCATGTTACATTTGAGAACCACTAGTTAGAAAGAAATTAGCACATTTATCAAAAAATTAGGAATAAACCAATTTATCTCCTGAAAGGAAATGGACAAATTTTGGTATAGTCATAATACCACAGTTAAAATGAATTAACCTGTTGCCTACATGCTGTTTATTTTTTGTTTGTTTGTGGTACTTGACATTAAACCCCCCGTTACCTACATGGAATAATACCAGAGACATATTGAATGAGAAAATAAATTTGTAAAATTAATATCATTTGTGTAAGTCCATAAAAATACAAAATATACAGTGCATTGAGAATGCAAAATGTATTGTAATGAGAAGTGATAATGTAAGAATTGGACTGGATTTGTACCAAACTATGATTATGGTTGCCTGTGAGAAAGGAGTGATGAGAACATAGAAGTTTATGGGGAGTACAGGGAATGAAAAAAATAGAGAAAATGTTATAGTACTTGTTAATTTGGGTTTTGAGTTTATTGCTTGCATTTTTCCATATTTAAAATAGTATTTTAAATCCAGGCATGGTGGTGCATGCCTGTAATTCCAGCTATTTGGGAGGCTAAGGTAGAGGAGGGTTCTAAGTTCAAGACCAACCTTGGCAACTTGTTGAGACCTTGCCTCAAAAATGGCTGGGGTTGGGATTGTGGGTCAGTGGCAGAGCGTTTGTCTCACATATGTGAAGCACTGGGTTCAATCCTCAGTACCACATAAAAATGTAGCTCACAGGTAGAGAGCACCCCTGGGTTCAATTCCCAGTGCCATGAAAATAAAATATTATTTGAAAATAAAAAGAAAGATAAGGAAGAGCCAAGACAACATGAGAGAAATTGGTATGAAAATTTGTTCTCCTGGTCTCCTTGGCTAAATACTCTTACACAGCTGTAGCCGATCCATTGCTGTTAGTCCTCTTAGGGTTTTTAATTGGACCCTGCATCTTTAACTGTTTATTTAATAAGATATATAAAACAAAAAATACATTCTGTAAAACTGATGGTCCTCCATACCCACTACAGTAGCTGTAAACCAATGATGATTAATTAATGATTTGATTAGTTCCATAAAACCAGTGGGGAATGTTATAGGCCAGGCTATATAAGCAATGACCAAACAGACTTCATTTTACCCTGAGACTCCATATTACATAAGAAAAGCTTCTCCCATAGGAAAGCCCCATCACTGTACCACATTACTAATTGCCTAGCATAGCCTACTTGCAATACAGAATAGCAATTCTTACACAATGTAAAATTGTTCTGTTTGGTTCCCACTTTCCTTGGGCAGTGTACCTTTCTGGGGAATAACTGATTAGATGTTAGTAGCCATTCTTTAATTTGTATTCAACTAGGGTCACTTTGATCCATTTCTCTTTTGATTATAATTATGAAAAAATCCCAGGAGAAATGAATGAGATGAAAATTCGATTAAGACATTGCATTGTTTTGCTAATGGCTTTATTCAGCTTCTACTACTTCTTGCTTGCTTGCTTGCTGGTTGCCAAGTCAATCTGGATGTGGTTTTTGCCTTTAAATATCCTAAAATATTGAGGCTCTAGGCTGTTTCCTGCAGAGACAACTTGTTCCTGTACGGAGCATTCCCGGACAGTCAGAATAAAGACTCTCCAATATGGACAAATCATAAGCTATACCAAATATCAGAATTTGCTCTAAAATTGAGGTAATGATACTACTCTCCTTGAAAAAAGAAGTAGCTAAGTATAATTGAATGAAGAATGAAGAAAAAATGTCATTGGTTCTCTTATGAAGTTTTAAACTATAATTTATTTCTCCTCTTGTTTGAGTATATGCAAAAAGCAAATTATTTTATAGGAAATTATTTTAAATTTTTCTAATTTATATTCACTTTCAGAATGATTTAAGGCTACAGATGGAAGCTCAGTGCATATGCCTTTCACTGGTTTATTCAGCTCACGTGGATCAGGTTAGTGAATATATGGAAAATGAAAAAGATAAAGCTCTTTGCAATCATAAAAAGGAGCTTATTTCTACTCAAGAGGAAAAGATCAAGGAACTTCAGAATATATACCAGTTAGAACTACAGAATGTAAAAACACAAACAGGTAAATAGTTTCTGACTTATAATTACCATGAAGCATCACTTAGAGTCCACCATTTCATAATTCTGTCCTTAGAACTCACAGGGGAAGGTGACTTGTGTATCTAAGCCCTAGTCTTATTTGTTCATATAATCATTAGATATTCATTCAAGTGCTAGAGAAAACTAAAATTACCGAGTCATTTTCCCATAGGAAATTATAATCCATTGGGAAAGCATATATAAAATACACTGAAAATTTCTGAAATGTAAAGAATGGAGGGAGAAAAAAGAGTTTTATCTTTCCTGGGGAGATGAGTAGGATGAGGGTATGGATAGGAGTAACTGGGTTGGAAATTTGGGGAAGGCTATGGAGTCTTAAGCATTGAGCTCTATCTAAGATTGCATCCATTTGGGAGAACTGGGAGTTCAAGTTGTGTTAGCTAGATAAAACTGGAGAGATTGGAAGGAGCTTGATCAGGAAAGGTTTTATGTACTCTGATGAAACATGTTTATGTTTTATGCTATTGGTGATAAGACCTACAGCAGGATTTTAAATAGTGGGAGTAATAATAAGATTTTTATTTTAAGTTGATACCATTTAGGATCAGTTGGAAGGGATGAAATTATTGATGGGAAGACCAGCCAGATTGAATTGAGTATGATAGAAAGTTAAGTTCAACACTTAGAGTTAGGTTCTAGTTTGTCGTTATTGTTAGCAGAAATTAAGAATGATACCCAAGTTTCTAGCTTAAGAAACTAGAGTATGGTTCTAGTCATAGAAAGGAACCAATTTGTGAAAAAAATAATAATTCAGTTTTAAATATATTGAGTTAAGAATAGAATACTTATTGACTTTGAAAAAATATATAGGAGTTAGTTGAAAATAGAAGTCTGAAACCTGGGAGAAAAATTTAATTATGAGGTAAAGATTTATAATCAGCATGAATGTCAAGGACAAGAGGTCAAGGACAAGAATGAGTTATCAGGGGAAACTAGAGAGTGAGTTAAAAGACCAAGATGGCATAATAGGAAGTAACAATGTTAAGGGACCATACAATGAACCATAAACAATTAGTCACAGTTAATGTTTTTCTTTCATGATTATTTGGCCAGTTAACTAGACTTCTTGTGTTCAAGGTATCTCTAGGCCTTCACTTTTGCTTTTAGGAATGGAGTTTTATTATTGGAATTGCTTTGGTGAACAGAATAGAATTTCAAGCATATCAGATAATACCATGCTTTTTCACTTCAGGGGTTCATTGAATATAGTAATATTTTAAGTTTGTATTTTTTTTAAATTGATATCTTCTTGAGGTAGTCTGTCCACTATTTCCCAAATTGCATGTTAACTAATGGCTCATTTAATTGGCAAAAAAGTTAGTTTAGTGATTAATTATCAGCATTTTTAAGAAATAAAAATAAAAGAGGAAAGTGAAAGGTGTTAACTACTCTCCTGTGGTCCCTTTTCAACAATTCTTTTGTTTCATGTTTCTGAATTGTTTTAAAGATATAAAATTGTTGAATTTAGAGATACTATATCATAAGGATAGGAGAAAGGATCTTGAATCACACTGTTTTCTTGTTTTCATCAGTCAGAATGAGTCAAATTAAAACCTGAGTTTCACTCAAAACATTTTTCAAAGAATAAATATTTTTATACATTGAAATAAAATGATTATTTCACTGAGAAGTTTGTATTGAAATGTGTATTGTCTTCTCTTCCTGTTATCTTCTCTGAAAGATACCAAAAAAATTAAACAACTTGAAGAACAAATTCAAGAATTAGAAAACTTCATATGCTTTTTGTGCAAACAATTGAAAGAAACTGAAGAAAATCATACGGCAGAAATTTATTCTCTACAGGAGAAGCTTCAAGCCATTAGTGAGACCACGGTGGACCCAAGGTATCTATTTACTTAAAACTTCATTCAGCAGTATTTGTAGCTTAGTAACAATGATAGTATCATCTGGAATGGTTATTTTAAGAATAAAATATAACTTTAACAAAGAGATAGGATGTAACATTTTTAAGAAATAAGAGCAGGAGATAATTCTGTATCTTTGAAATGTGTGAAATAAATGTTGGTATAAACCAAAGACATTTTATTATAGGAATTTTACTTATACTTTTATAAAGATGTTATTATTAATCTATTTTCTGAATTAAAATAGGTCAGGTAGTAGACATTTACTTGTTTATTCTATGCCTAGGCTTTGATATGTTGATGTGGTGAATACTTAAACAGTCTAAGTATGATCATTCCACTATGACTTGAATATACTCCATTTGATTGTCTAATGCTCAAATTCATCATGTCCCAAATAGAACCCTGATCTATGAGGAGAGAAGAAATGATCTTCAATTACCACTATGTATGTTTTCTTGGATCAGAATCTTCTAAAATTTGCTCCTTCTGTAGCCATCTTCATCCATCATGACTCCTTTCTGTCATAACTCTCTGCCATTCTATGAAAAAATCTTGGTTTTTTTTTAACCTTCAAAGTACATCAAAACTGTGCCACTCCTTACTGTTCCACTGGTCCCTGCCATTGTTTTGTGTTTCACCTGGATTACTCAACTTCTGTTTACAGTCTATTCTCTATATAGTCAACACAAGTGCCAGAACCTTTGCTTTTATAATTTCAGTTACATCATGTTACTCTAATCCTCTTCTGCTCTTTAGAGTCTCACTAGTCCTGAGGACCATGACATCTTTGACTTTCATTTCCTACTGACTTTCTTATCACTTACTGTTCTCAAACCATATAATCCCATGGGGTTGGGGTTGGAGCTCAGTGGTAAAGCGCTTGCCTGGCTTGTGTGAGGTCCTGGGTTTGATTCTCAGCACCACCTATAAATAAATAAAGTAAAGCTCCATTGACAACTAAAAACAATTTAAAAAGATTAAAAAAAAAACCTCATACATTCCCACTGTGATCTTCAAATATATCACATATCAGTACGCTTCTGCTTTAGGGATTCATTGGCTTTTTCTTCTACCTAGAATGATTATTCTCCAGGTATTTGCATGCCCACACTCTCATCTCCTTTGGATCTTTACTTAGATGTCATGTTCTTACATAAATTAAAATCGTCCCCAAAGAGTCTGTGTCTTACTTTTCTACTTCATTTTTTCTTAAAATTATTTGTTTTATATGTACGCATACATTATAATCATTGTGTGTGTGCATGTATATGTGTATATAAATAATGTATGTATGTAATTTATGTATCCAAATATATATAAATTTAGAGGAAGTATTGTTTCATTTTGTTTGTTTTCAATTAAGGAATTTAAGCCTTTTTAAAAAACATTTTTATTAGTTGTTATTTTATTTATTTATTTATTTACATGCAGTGCTAAGAATTGAACCCAGCGCCTCATACACACTAGGCAAGTACTTTACCACTGAGCCACAACCCCAGCCTAGGAATTTAAGCTTATCTTTGTCTATTAAGTGACTGATGTATTCTAAATCCACGTGATTTCTAAATACTAATCTTACCTTATTGTTATAAGATTAGACATTTTAAGAAAACATTGTTACAAAGTAGTGAATGCTTATATAACGATACAGAATTCAGACATACATACCAAAAGATATGTGGGTAGATAAAATTAAAATTAAACTGATTGTAAGTTAAAATTAAACTAACTGTAATTTAAGAACCTTCTCTTTCCTGTTGCCACACTTCATTTCCAATATAAGCAATCATTGTTACTTTTGATATGTATTCTTTCAGACATTTTCCTATTTATATAGACATATATGTTAAAACAGGCTTTTAATACAAGTGAGAATTTACAAGCTTTTTTAACTCAGTAATACATCTTAGATATATCTTTATATATATACATACATACATACATACATGCACACACACATGTATTTATATATATATATATATATATATATATATATATATATATATATATATATATATTGTTTATATACATTTTTATATGTATATAAAAATGTATATACTCACTCTACCACTGAGCCATATATATATATAATTTTTTTTGTATCAGGGATTGAATTCAGGGGCTCTTTTCCACCAAGCCACATCCTCACCCCTCTTCTTTTTTTTCAGAACTACTGTTTTTATTTAAAATAACTCATGTTCAGATCTACCACATACCAGTTGGGTAATGTTAGACAAATCAAATTTAATGAACTATTATTTCTATATATGTAGTTTCAATAACTAATTATTTTTTTTTTAGTTCTAACGATTTTTTTTCTTCTAACTAGTTATCTAAGACAGTAGGATGCAGTTTGACATATCATACATAAATGAAGTATAACTTCTCATTCTTTCTTGTGCATGATGTAGAATATGTGATGTAATCATATATGTACCTGGGATAATAATATCTGATTCATTCTACTATCCTTTCTTCCCTCATAACCCTCCCCTCCCCTCATTGCCCTTTGTCTAATCCAAAATATGTTTATTCTTCCCTACCCCCCCCAACCCATTGTGAATTAGTATCTGCATATCAGACAAAATATTCAGTCTTTGGTTCTTTGGGATTGGCTTATTTAGCTTAGCATGATATTCTCCAGGTCCATCCATTTGCCACCAAATGCCATAATTTCATTCTTCTTTAAGGCTGAGTAATACTCCATTGGGAAGATATATATCACACTTTCTTTATCCATTCATCTGTTGAAGGACACCTGGGTTGGTTCCATAGTTTAGCTCTTGTGAATTTAGCTGCTATAAACATGATGTGGCTGCATCACTGTATTATGCTGATTTAAAGCCCTTTAAGTATAAACCTAGGCGTGGGATAACTGGGTCAAATGGTGGTTCCATTCCACGTTTTCTTAGGAATCTCCATGCTGCTTTATATAGTAGTTGCATCAATTTGCAGTCCCACCAGCAATGTATGAGTGTACCTTTACCCCCACATGCTTGCCAACATTTATTGTTGCATATTTTTTCTTTTTCTTTTTTTGTGGTGCTTAGTATTGAACTAGGGCCTTGGTC
Source organism: Callospermophilus lateralis (assembly GCF_048772815.1). Classification (NCBI taxonomy): domain Eukaryota; kingdom Metazoa; phylum Chordata; class Mammalia; order Rodentia; family Sciuridae; genus Callospermophilus; species Callospermophilus lateralis. The sequence goes on along the minus strand of NW_027514826.1, from coordinate 3,584,390 downwards.
ATGTGAGGCAAGCAGTCTACCAAGTGAGCTATGTCCCTAGGCCTGTTGCTCGTATTCTTGATAGTTGCCATTCTAACTGGAGTGAGATAGAATCTCATTGGAGTTTTGATTTGCATTTCTCTAATTGCTAGAGATGTTGAATGTATTTTCACATATTTGTTGATCGATTGTATGTCTTCTGTGAAGTGTCTGTTCAGTTCCTTAGCCCATTTATTGATTGGTTTGTTTTTCTGGTGTTTTTATTGTTTTTTAATTTTTTTTTTAGTTGTTGATGAATCCTTATTTTTTAAATTTATTTATATGTGGTGCTGAGAATCAAACCTTAGGTCCCTCACACATGCCAGGCAAGCACTCTACCACTGAGCCACAACCCCAGCCCTTGGTGTTAAGTTTCTTGAGTTTTTTATATATCCTGGGGATTAATGCTCTGAGGTGTATGTGTGGTAAAGGTTTTCTCCCATTCGGTAGGCACTCTTCATGTTATTGATTGTTTGATGTGAAGAACCATTTTTGTTTGAATCTTTTTATTGATTCTTGCTTATAGTTCTTGTGCTCTAGAAATCTTGATAAGGAGGTCAGTTCCTAAGCTGAGATGGTAGAGTTTGGACCTACTTTTTCTTCTGTTAAATACATGGTCTCTGTTCTAGTGCCTAAATCCTTGATCCACTTTGAATTGAGTTTTGTGCAAGATTAGAGATAGAGGTTTAATTTCATTTTGCTTCATGTGGATTTTCAGTTTTCCCAGCACCATTTGTTGAATAGGCTATCTTTTCTCCAGTGAGTATTTTTGTCACCTTTGTCTAGTATGAGATAACTGTATTTATATGGGTTTGTCTCTATGTCTTCTATTCTGTATCATTGGTCTATGTGTCAGTTTTGGTGCCAGTGTCATCCCATTGTTTTTTGTTGTTGCTGTTATGGCTCTGTAGTATAATTTAAGTTCTGGTATTATGATGCCTCTTGCTTCACTTTTCTTCCTAAGGATTGCTTTGGCTATTCTGGGTCTCTTTTTTCCAAATGAATTTCATGATTGCTTTTTCTAGTTTTTCAAAGAATGTCATTGGAATTTTAATAGGAATTGCATTAAATCTATATAATGCTTTTGGTAGTATGGCCATTTTGACAATGTTAATTCTGCCTATCCAAGAACATGGGAGATATTTCCATCTTCTAAGGTCTTCAATTTTTTTCTTTAGTTTTCTGTAGTTTTCACTGTAGAGGTCTTTCACCTCTTTTGTTAGATTGATTCCAAATATTCTATTTTATTTTTTGACGCTGTTGTGAATGGGGTAGTTTTCTTAATTTCTTTTTCAGTGGCTTTATCACTGATATATAGGAATGCATTTGATGTATGGTTGTTAATTTTATATCCTGCTACTTTGCTGAATTTCATTCATTAATTCTAGACGTTTTCTGGTGGATTTTTTAGGTCTTCTAAATATAGAATCATACTGTTGGCAAATAGTAATAATTTGAGTTCTTTTTCTATTCGTATCCCTTTAATTTCTTTCTTCTGTCTACTTGCCCTGGCTAGTTTCCAGGATTATATCGAATAAAAGTGGTAAAAAAAAAAGGGTATTCTTGTCTTACTACAGTTCGTAGATGGAATGCCTTCAGTTTTTCTCCATTTAGAATCATTTTGGTCTTGGGTTTAGCATGTATAGCTTTTACAGTGTTGAGATTTGTTTCTACTATTCGTAGTTTTCCTAGTGTTTTAAACATTAAAGGGTGCTTTATTTTGTCAAATGCTTTTTGTGCTCCAATTGAAATGATCATATGATTCTTCTTGAAGTCTATTGATATGATGAATTACATTTATTTATTTCTGTATGTTGAACCAATCTTGAATCCGACATGAATATGATGCACTATTGTTTTAGTCAGCTTTTTTATTTCTGTTACTAAAAGATCTGACCAGAACAATTTTAAGAGAGGAAAAGGACTCATGGTGTTATTTGAGGGCTCATGGTATTTACACGTCTTAATCCATAGAAGGCCAGCTCCATCCCTTGGGCTTTGAGGTAAGGCAGAACATCTGGAAGAAGAATGTGACAGAGGGAAGGAGTTCACATAGGGATCAGGAAACAGAGACAGAGACTTCACTCTCCAGATACAAAATATATACCCCATATAGAGACTCCACTCTCCAGATAAAAAAATGTGTACTCCATAGCCATCCTCCCAATTCCCATCTCCTCCAGCCATACCCTGCCACTTCATTTAATTCTATCGGGGATTAATTCACTGATTAGGTTAGTCATTTCTCTTCTGAATCTTCTTGCATTGTCTTATGTGAACTTTTGGGGGATACTTCACAACCAAACCATAACAACTATATTTTTAATGTTTTTATATGTGACTTGCCAGAATTGTATACAGAAGTTTTGCATCTATGTTCATTAGGGATATTGGTCTGAAGTTATCTTTCCTTGATGTGTCTTTGTCTGATTTTGATATCAGGTGATACTAGCTTCATAGAATGAGTTTGGAAGAGTTCCCTCCTTTTCTGTTTCATGAAATAGTTTGAGGCTTATTGGTATTAATTCATCAAAGGTCTTGTAGTACTGGGTAAAAATCTGTTTCGTCCTGGGCGTTACTTAAATGGTTGGCTTTTGATGACTTCTTCTATTTTATTGCTTGAAATTGATCTGTTTAAATTGTGTATGACCTCCTAATTCCATTTGGGAAGCTCATTTGTCTCTAGAAATTTGTTGATGTCTTTAAATTTTTCATTTTTATTGGAGTATAAATTTTCAAAATAGCTTCTGATTCTCTACTGTATTTCAACAGTATCTGTTGTAATATTTTTTGTGATTATGAATTTTAGTGATTTGAGTTTTCTGTCTTCATTAGCACGATTGAGATTATCAATTTTATTTATTTTTTCAAAGACAACTTTTTGTTTTGTTAATTTTTTAATTGTTCCGATTATTTCAATTTTATTTATTTCAGCTCTGATTTTAATTATTTCCTGTCTTCTACTGCTTTTGGTGTTGATTTGTTTTTATTTTTCTAGGACTTTGAGATCTTATGTTAGGTCATTTACTCATTGACTTTCCATTCTTTTAATGAATTTAGCTTAATAGTGTCCCAGAGATTTTGACAAGTTGTATCAGTTCTCATTTATCTCTGGTAAGTATTTTAAAAATTTCATGCCTGACTTCTTCTTATATCCATTGGTTAGTCAATAGCATATTATTTAGTCTCTAGGTGTTGGAGTTTTTATTTTTTATTGTATCAATGATTTCTAATTTCATTCCATTATGATCTAATAGAATGCAGGGTATAATCTCTTTTGTTATTTCGTAATTGTTGCTTTGTGGCATATTTTAGAGAAGAGTCTGTGTGCTGCTGAGAAGAACATGTATTGGTTGATGGATATAATACTCTTTATATGTCTGTTAAGTATAAATTATTGATTATATTATTAAGTTCTATAGTTTTTTTGTTTAGTTTTTGTTTGATGATCTATCCAGTAGTGCGAAAGGATTGTTAAAGTCACTCAGTATTATTGTATTATGGTCTATTTAATTCTTGAAATTGAATAATGTTTGATATATGTAGATGCTCCATTGTTTGGGGCATAAATATTTAACGTATTATGTCTTGTTGATGTATAATTCCCTTAAGCAGTATGAAATGTCTTCTTTGTCCCTTCTGATTAACTTTTGGCTTGACGTACACTTTATCTGACATGGGGATAGAAACCCCTGTTTCTTTACTCAGTCCATGTGAGTGATATGTTTTTTCCCGTCCTTTTATTTTCACTCTGTGGATGTCTTTGCTTATGAGGTGAGTCTCTTGGAGACAACAGATTTTTGGGTTTTGTTTTTTTAATCCAATCTGCCAATCTATGTCTTTTGGGTTTATTAGTTTAGACCATTAACATTATTTTTGAGATATGATTGGTGTTCCCAGTCATTTTAGGTTATATCTACTTTTTACTTTGAATTAATTTCTCCTTTGATTGATTATTCCTTTTGTATGGCTCCTCCCTTTGTTGATTTTGACTTTTTTTTCCATCTTCATGGAATATTTTGTTGATAATGTTTTATAGCACAGATTTTCTAGTTATGAATTCTTTTAACTTTTGTTTATTATGGAAGGTTTTTATTTCATCTTTAAATCTGAAGTTTTATTTTGTTAGATATAAAATTCTTGGTTGGCATCCATCTTCTTCAGAACTAGGTATATATTATTCCAGGACCTCCTGGCTTTGAGGGTCTGGGTTGAAAAATCACCTGGGATCCTAATTAGTTTCCCTCTATATATAATCTGATATTTTTTTCTCTCATAGCCTTTAAAATTCAATCCTTATTTTCTATATTTGACCTTTTTTTTATGATGTGTCTTGATGTGGGTTTGTTGTGATCTTGTACATTTGAGGTCCTCTTGTATTTGATTTTCCATTTTATTCTTCAGATTTTGGAAATTTTTTCATATTATTTCATTAAAAAACTGGGCATTCCTTTGGTTTGTATCTCTATGCCTTCACCTATCCTGATAAATCTTAATTTGGTCTTTTCTTGTTATTTCATCATTCTTGGAAGTTCTGTTCATGGTTTCTTACAATCTTCCCTGTGTAGTCAACTTTATTTTCAAAATTATATATTTTGTCTTCATTGCCTGAGGTTCTATCTTCCAAATGGTCTAGTCTATTGATAATAATTTCCATTTAATTTTTAATTGGTTTATTGATTGTTTCATTTTGAGGATTTCTGGGGTTGTTGTTGTTGTTGTTGTTGTCATTTTCTGAGAATCTCTGCCTCTGCAATGATCTTTCACCTCCTCAAATTTATCTCTGATTTTATTCCCTATATCATTCTTTATGTACCAGGTCAGTCTAATATGTACTTTCTAAATTCCTTTTCTACATTTCTTTTACTGTGTTGTCTATGGGTTTAATTATTGGATCATCTTGGTTTGTTTGGGCCACGTTGTTCCATTGTTTTCTCATGTTGTTCTTATGTCTGTCCTTCTAGCAGTGTGGATTTCAAGCAGTACAGTGTCTACCCTGTAGATTCATAGTGTCCCTGAAGATTTCTAGTACCCCGCCTTTAAGGAAGACACAAATAAAAACTGCACCCAATACAAACAATATACAGCCTTAAACCAAATAGCTCCTATTAAGGCATCCACAGTTTTGTTCCATTAAACTGAAATGATGTGTTCCATTATTGTCTACAATATAAACAGTAAGTTTGCAAAAAAGTTTACAGTTTCCATTGGTGGACAAAGAGAGAACAAAAGTCATGTAGGGTGTGATGTTTATGAGGAAGGATCAGAAAAGATAGAAGTTAAAAAATTATAGGAAGAATGAAGGGAGGACTTAATAGAGGTTTGGTGTTAGCAAGAGAAAAGTGAGAAAGAGAATACAAGAAAACAGATAAATGAGAGGGGAATATATATATATATATATATATATATATATATATATATATATATATATATATATAATTTTTTAAAAGAAAATAGTAAACAACAAAACTGTAATGTACTATTCAGATATCCCAGTCCTCAATAAAATGATCCATGAAAAATACTTGGTTTCAAAAATGGTAGACATGTGAGAGAAGAAAAAAAAGGAATCTGGATAAAAAATTGAACACTTTTTTTCATTGCAGTTCAAGTTTCTCAGCTTCTCTTCTGAGCAGTTAGGTATGTTGTCTGGAATTTGATGCTAGCTCTACCCTCATGGTAGTTAGGGTTGCTAGGGTGAGAGTGTTAGTCCTGGAAGCAGAACTACTAGAGCCAAGGTGTAGGCTTAGCTACGTTCCAATCTCTTCACTGCGTGCCTATTGGTCTGAAGATTTTAAGTCATCAGACCTCCAAAGCTCAGCAATTGTCTGTCCACATTGGAAGACAGTACCTCGGGAATCTCCTTTAGGTTCTAAACATGTGATGTAGGAATCTGTTCTTAACCCACTACTTTGCCTGCAGACCCCATGAACCCTGGTCGTCATTTGGTCTCCAAACTTGATCTCTTCCTTTGCCTGTCCTTTCAAATTCACAGTCAGCCACTTCTCTTCCAGCCAGTACTGCAAGCAGCTGATTGGAGGGGGAGGGGAAAGCCAGGTGGGTTTCCTTGATCAGTATTCTCCTGTGTAAATGTCCCTCCATGCTTGATTTTCTCCTGGTCACTTTGGAACACTCTCTATCACACAGCATGGGTTTGCCTTGCACATTTTTGGGGCCAGACTTTGATCTGCCAATAATTGACTCATGTAGCTGCAGGCCCCCCAGCCACTGCTTCACAAGGGTTCTTTCTGCTTTCCTCCATGCATGCCACCAAGAAAGCTGGTGGCTTCCCTCCTGTACACAGATGCTGTGCAGCACAGCTTACTGTTTTTTTTTGTTGTTGTTGTTGTTGTTGTTTGTTTGTTGTTTTTTGAGCAGTATCTCTGAGCTCTTAAGCTCTCCATATTGCAAAACACCTCTGTTTTCCTAGGAATGGGGGTTCCTTTATTGCTTTACTACATTCACATAGGGATTATTCTGGTTCGTACTTCCAGCTATTTTACAGCTCTGGAGCTGGGGATCTTTCCCCCTTATTTTATTATACAAGATCTCTTGAGTCCATGATCTGTTTTGAGTATCCAGTATTAAATTCCAGTTAAGTCCTTCCTAGTTCTGGACCATTCACCCATCTTGTTGAAAAAAGTGACCTTTTTGCTTTTCTTGGTTCACTCCACAGATCTGTCAGGGACGCAAATACTTTATTCAGCCATCTTCCTGCATTTCCAACCCCTTTTTTTTTTTGAAAGAGAGTCTCACTAAATTGCTAAGGCTTATCCTGAATTTTTGATTCTCCTGCCTCAACCTCCCAAATTTCTGGAGTTGCAAGAACACACCACTGTACCTGGCTCTTTTAATATATTTAATCCAATATAATCTATTCTATATTATTATATGTTTTGTGTCTGTGTAATTTAGATATCCATGTAATATGAATAATATGTATCATACATCTTAGGTATATAAGTAGTGTGTAGTATCAGTGTATATAGTATGTTATATTATGTACACTGTTGCTATATAAGCATATCTAAGATGTTATTTTTAAAAAACATTAAAAATGTTTTTTTACATAGTAAATATTTTATCATACATTTATACTGAAATTCATTAAATGACATAATATTCATTGTTACTTTTAAATGGAAAACTTAGTCAAAAATATTTTAAGTTACAATACTTGTAACCCTGGGGAACTATCATTTTTGTCTCCCCACTGCCTCAGTACACGTTATGCATGGTAGAAACTTTGGATAAAACACACAACACTAATTTTTTTTATACTTTTTTATTTATATTTAGCTTCTCTGTTGATTCAGTGATAATTAAAGAATCTGATGTACAGAAATCAGTAGTACATCCTGGAAGTTGTCTAAAAAAGAATATTGATCATGCAATAGAGGTATGTTATTTTTAATCTTCATTTTCAAACAGTTATGTCCATTGATACTTTTTCTTACTATCAATTTTACGTCTTCAGTTTTGTAATTATGTAGTAAATATTTGGCTAAGATTATGCATAAATCATGAGGATAATACCTAATGTAAAAGATCCAGAATGTCTATAGAAATATTTTTCATAGCATAGGAAAAACACAGAGAAAGTTAAATTTGAGAATTTTCCTCCCCTGTTACAGTTTAAATTTTTTCTTTGTAACATTTCTTTATGAACTGTGTAACAAATCAGCTTCAGTACCATGGCCAACATAGTCTTTTCTTCCCCTTATGGATGCAGAAGGTATCTTCAAAATGGTGTATAGGATTCCCTAAAATCCAAGGTGCTAGGGCTGGAGTAATGGATCAGGCCATCTTCCAACAGAAGTAATGATAGAAAAACGCTTTTTTTACCATGCTTGCCACTGAACCACTCTCTGCCTGTCCTCAACATTGTATTATTCAAAACTTTTTTCAAACCCCCAACTGCATCTTCATCTTCACTAAATAATTCTAAATTCTAGTAAAAATTAAAATCATTGACTATTGCCCATTCTCATTCTGGATATTAAGAAGAGATATGAGCCACACTCATCCCTTATTAAATGTCTGTTGGATGAAATTCAAATAATTGGTAAATAAACAAATACTTTCATGTTGACAGTATATCTACATTTCTAAAAGAAGATTTATTTTTTTAATTGATAGAAATAATTTGTATGTGAAAAATTGTGTTCTTTTAATAAGTACCAAGAAGAAAATTTGCTCATGATTTCATTATCAAACATAGCCACTTGTTAACATTTTACTTAAAATAAATATACATTTATACATAAGTCTTATTAATTATATTTAAGTATCCTTAACCCACCCTAGAATTTATGCTAATAATTACAGATATGTAAATATATTTCTCTCTTTGCATCTTTAAGTTTATAGTAAGTGTAATTGTTTCATGGGATTATTAGATTAAAAGTTTTTAGTTAAAAGATAACTGAAATTTATTTTTATTTGAAAGTGTCCAAAAATAGTGATATTTTTGGAATATTGACTACATCCTTAAAATAAATGGTATAAAATCAGTGTAAATTGTCATATTTCACCCTTCAATTTAGTTTTCTAAGGAATGTGGAATGAAACAAGAAACAAATATGGTTAAATTTTTGGAAAAACAATACCAAGAAAGATTAGAAGAAGAAATAGCTAAGGTAAGTTTATAGTTTATCTGCAAGGTTTTCTTGGTTTATAGATTTTCTTCATCTTTGTCAAAAAAAGCATGGATTTTATTGATGGTATGTACTTTGTTTTTATTTGTAAGTTTCATATATAGTCCATCAAACAGTTGTGTAACAGCATCAACTATAATTGCTGCATCATAGAATGTTTTGCGGTGCTTTTCATTGAAAAGAACATTTTTTCTTGATATAGAATAGTAATTACAATTTTTCAGAATGCCACAAGTTTTTATATATGTGTTACATTGTAAATAGTTACCTTGTGAAGGAGTTTGGCATTCTAAAAATGAGGGAAAAGTTATGAAGAGAAAAAGTAGTTGTATTACCCTGATAAATTATTGTAATGTTAGATAATAACTATAGATACTGATGGAGGATTGTCACAGAACATTATCACTCATGGCCAAGTGAATTTTCTTGGAAGGAAAAAATATAAAGACTTTTATTTTTTTTTTATTTTTGTACTGAGCATTTATTGATGTGATAGTTAGAAAAGTTTTGCTTGTTTTATTTTAAAAGGCAGGCAGTAAAACACTTTGATGTTAAATTTATTGAAAAATAGCCTATCTCTGTATCACTTTATCAGAGGATTTATTTTTGTTTTTAAAACTATGAGGCCAGGCTTTTTTCTAATTCATATAATTTTGAGTAATTACCCACTTTTTAAATCCAGCTGGTATTTATAAATCTAATCCTTTTTTGTTTGTTTGATTGATTTTTTTAGGTCATTGTGTCAATTAGCATTGCATTTGCTCAACAAACTGAATTATCTAGACTATCAAAGGGAAAAGAAAATATTATGTCATCAAAACAAGCACTTACTTTCTGTCAGCAAAATGAAAAACATTATTTTAATGAAATGAAATTATCTCAGGATCAAATTGATCTTCAGACCTCTGATGCATTGGACATGAAATTTAAAGAAGAATTTAAGCTACTTAGTAAAGAGTTAGGAGAAGATGGAGAAGTTCTATTACCAAACAGTGATCATCTTGATGATATAATAGAATCAGAGGTCCACCAACTAACTATTTCAGAAAAAATGTTCTCCAAAGACAAAACATTTATAGTTAGTGAATCTGTAAGTATGCTTCTTTGAATATAAAATAGAAAAACTTATAATAATATCTTCAGTTTAAAACAGTAGCAATAATGCTGATTAATAGAGAATGAAAGTATGAAGTCCAGTCTTGACTTTAATGTATTTTATTAATTATAAGGCATTTGATTAAGTGAAACAATATTGGTGTGAAGTATAAAATAAGTCAGGTCAGAGTATTCTTGGTTGTCTTATGGACATAGTACATGTTAAGTTCTCATTGTAAATTATACCTGTGTTAATTTTATTTAAACTAATTGAAGATTAATTATATTATAACTAGGTAATACCTGTGGCCAAATGATTTGCTCAATTAAAATGTAAGAACATAAAAGGAAATTGCTACGAATTCAAGAAGACAATTCAAAGTATCTTATTATCTATATACTAATTCTTTTTTCTTGATAGTTGAGGATCTGTTACCCCAACGAATTGCAGCCTTTATTAGAAAACAATAAATTCTACTTCTTTTAAAATTATCTGAATTTCAAATTTATTTTATGTGTTCATGATAGATGTATCTTGTTCAGAGGAGTATTCAAATAAAACTGTCAGCTTTTTATGTAATGCAAAACTTGTGAAATGTTTATGAAAACTAATTTAGCTGTAGCTGTTCAAGGCAGAATGATTTTAATTAGTATCTTAAGGGATTGAAGTATTCATAGAACCTATTGACTTGTCATGAGTGTGAGAAACTCATAAATGTAAAGCATTTATTTCCAAATAAAATTTATTATAATTTTTCTTTGAATAAGCAGTTTTCTATAATACGGTGATGACCAATGAATAAAAATTAAATAGGCAAAATTCCTTATATTTTGTGAACTTAATTTTTAAAAATATTTTTCTAGTTGTATATGGACATAATACCTTTATTTTATTTGTTTATTTTTATGTGGTTCCCAGGATTGAACCCAGTGCCTCATGTATGCTAGGCAAGCGCTCTACTACTGAGGCACAACCCTGGCCCTATAAACTTTGCGTGTGTGTGTGTATATTTGTTGTTGTTGTTTATATTATTTCCCCATTATAAAATATCAAGAGACATAAAGGAGTTATAACTTCATTAAGAGAAGGGGCTGGAGATGTAGCTTGGTGGTAGAGCACTTGCCCAGCATGTGTGAGGCCCTGGGATCAATCTCTAGTATGGGCAGAAAAAAAAGTGGATGGGGTGGGGGTTGGAGGGTGTGGATAAAGAATCTTGAGTATTTTGTTTTTCTCTGTTAGAATTAGATTTTAGCTAAACTATCTTGTAAGTAGCTGTTTCCTTTTGGAAAATAACATATATGGTGGTAATAAATTAACTTCATGTTGTTTTGGAATTATAAATAAGAAAAATACTTTTTTAAAAAAAGTGATTTATGGGCTGGGGTTGTGGCTCAGTGGTAGAGTGCTTGCCTTGCATGGCTGAGGCACTAGGTTCGACGATCCTCAGCACCACATAAAATAAATGAAAAAAGGTATTATGTTCATCTACAACTAAAAAATAATTCTTTTAAAAAAGTGATTTATGCTTTTGTTTAATAATAAAACTAAAACTCAGATGCTTTATGTTGTTAATAGAATTGTTTTCATATTCAGTTAAAGTATCAATGCTGACTAATTGCCACAAAATATGTTATGATTGAGTTTTTTGCTTGTGTTTTTTTCTATCAAAGATTCATGGTAAGATGTTGACATCAAGCATGGATGCTTCCAGACAAATGATGTCAAACGAAGAACAGTTAGAAGATATGAGGCAAGAACTTGTACGACAGTATGAAGAACATCAACAGGCCACAGAACTGTTGAGGCAGGCACACATGAGACACATGGAGCAGCTACAAGAAGAGATTAAGAGACTTAATAGACAGTTAGCCCAGGTATGGAATTTTAGAGTCTCTTTTTTCCTCAATTGAAATAATGGTATTTTTATCTGGCTTTTTTTTTAAGTCAAAATTATTTTTCCTAGATACAAATAAATTACAAATACTTAACAGCAGGAAGTTCCTGGGATCAACTTTAGACCTTGTTAGGCACACCTAACTCAACTGATATAATGTGCATTTTCATTTTATTTAACTGCCTTTCAGGCACTGGAAATGTGACTACAATATAAATTTAAAAATTCTATTGACCATACATAGCTAAAGCACTTTGAGATTTTTGGAAATATTATACTGAGGTACTTGAGTATACAGTTGCTGTCATTCACTTTTTCAATGTTCATTTATAGTTCTGTGAGTCTACCAATTACCATCACCAAGGTTTATCTTTATCTATCTTTAATCCATCTTTTTAATCATGAATGGAAATCTTCTGAAGTAATCTGTTTCTAGAACTCTCTCCAAGGACACATCTCTTGTTGATTAGAGAAATTCAAATTTATATTACATTCTTTTCTAAATTTAAATATCTCATGGTATTTGGGAATTATATTCTTATCAACTGCTATATAAAATATACTCACAAAATTATTGCAGAAAAACAAGAAATATTTACATGAAAGTTCTTATGAAAACAAATTTATTGAATTTAATTTTGAAAACTAAAACGTGTATTTTTTAAATATAAAATAATAGGGAAATTGATATTTGAGAATAAAATATATCATTTGAAAAATCAGTTTTGCTTTTCTTCATTGCATTTTGTGAATTTATTCTTCTAAAATTTCAATGCAAAAATTGACACAGAAAATATTACTCGAATTATACAAATTCCTGAATATTTAAGTTTAAATAACTTTTTTTCTAAAGTCGCAAATTTTGCATTGAACTTCATATGTGCCTTTTAATCCTTAATAATGAAATATGAATCATAAGGTAGAGCCAAGGTCTCTTGGTCCCAAGGGGTTAAAAGAAATCTGCTTGATGTTTCTGCTTTTTACCTCTATCGCAATCAATATTCTTCCATGACCTCTTTTCTTATTTAGAGATCCTCATTAAATAACGAAAACCTGGTTTCAGAAAGAGAAAGGGTGCTTTTAGAGGATTTGGAAGCACTAAAGAAGCTGTCTTTAGCTGGAAGAGAGAAGCTGTGTTGTGAGCTGTGCAGCAGCAGTACGCAAACACAGGTAGTATTGACTTTGGTGCATTTAGGAACAGTAGATCAACAATGCAGTAGGATTTGTCTTTATTGTTGGTAGGTGGCGTATTTTTATAGTTACTGAGCTTAACATATTGGTGATCACTTAGATGTAAGGTAGGTGGAGTCAAAATGCCTTGCTTTCTGTTTAAGATAATTTGAATCTGGCATTGCTGTAGGAGAAACTGTTGTTCTACCAAGGAGCAACCTTTATTGACAACCCTTATTGCCACACTATATAGAGTATATTAGTTTGAAGCCATTAAAACATTTTTCATCTCTACACTTGAATGTTTTATCCTTTTCTTGATACTGCAGATCTCTTGATAAATTGTAGTTAAATATTATTTCAAGCACTTTCTGGTTCACATCATACCAGTACAGAAGAATGATATGCTGTTTTTAAGATGACAGGTTTTCTTTCTGTCTTGTCCTCTCTGCCGTTGCACAAACTTAAACAGAATGAAAATGAAAACCAAAGGGAAATTGAGGAACAGACATTGAAAGAAAAGGAAATGGACAGAAAACCTGAAGATGTACCTCCTGATATTCTGTCCAGTGAAAGGTATACAAAATGTGTATTTTTTCAGTGCAAAGTCAATTAAAATGGTTGTTCAAATCTAGTAAACTTTATTCATCCTGATATTTATCTTGTACATGTGTATTTTCTTAAAATGTCAATCAGTTATTAACTTGCATAGCCTCAAAGAAACTTTTTAAGCCAGAAAATTAAGTATTTTATGATCCTCTTTTGAGTAGTTACTGATTTGTCGGAGACCAGCTCCAACAGGGGGTCTCAGGAGACGAACGGATGGTGAGGAGTCGGCGAAAGAGGGGTGGAGAAACAACACAGACACCAAAGTGCAGGTGTTGATCCCAATCTTTACTTGTGAAGTTGATCATATATACTTTTCATTTTGGCAGGCTCACAGTACTTTGTGGTTACAAAACAGAAATCATTATTTAAAAAAACAAAATATTACCTAGCTACAATCAGAATAGAAGAATGTATCTTGGTTTATGCATAAGCAAACATTTGTACTTTCAGTTCGTGTTTTGCTTTGAGCTGTTTCTGCTTAGTTAACTTTTAATAATAATTACAAATGTCCCAAACTATTGGCCTATACCTTGACTATTCTTTCTTGACTTACTGACTGGAACCGGTGCCATGGTTATGGCAAGTGGTTGACTTGTTATTAATTTTAATCAAACAAGAGTAAGAGCACAAACCATTGTGCACAGGAACAAGAACAAGTTGCCAAGTGCTAAGCACTAATTTGTCTTCTTAACATTAATTTTTCTTCTCTAGATTTTAATTTAATTTCTCAAAAACTTCCTTGACAGGAATACAGGGAGTTTTTCATTAGACATTAACAATTTACACTCCACAGCTGAATCATTGCATTTAGAGCAAACAGATCTATTCTTTAGAAGTAGTTGCATTAATTGGGAAAGTCATGTTTTTTCCTTCATACTTAATGGTCATATGAGAAGTCACAACTATACTTATTAAAGGAATACAAAAACAAATTAGCCCATTCCCAGAAACATACTGCGCTCCTCCAGAGGATGGACGTCTTGCGCCATCCACCTCAGTAGGGCCTTGCCATTACCTGAGTCAGGGGAGGGGCGCAGCACTGATTCACCGGCCAAGGGAAGATTACATGATAAGGAGTCTAAATTTAGGAGAGATTCATATGTGCCCAGCCATTCCTGCTGGAGATAAATTATTTGAATTGGCAGCAATTTTCTGGGGAATGCAATAAACAGGGTCAACTTCCTGAGAGCTCTGATGTTCTTACTGCAGCTGTGAGAGTTGGGGCCACTCTGCCCTCTTCCTTAACCAAGGTCTCAACCCCCTCGATTGAGGCAGGCCACGGAGGAGTATGGTTCTCTATTTATTTGTCTAAGTCTTGTAGTCCTGATGTATCCAGTGCAGGAACCCCTCCCTTACCCATAGGAATTCATGTGTTTTGACTTTTCAGTTGCACAGGAAGTCAAAGACTGGAGTGCATCACACGCTGAGCTCAGTGAACAAATCAAATCATTTGAGAAGTTCCAGAAAGATTTACTTGTAGCTCTTAATCACAAAGATGATACTATTAATGTAAGTTTATACTCCAAATACATGTTTCATCTCATGAATTCTCCTGAAATCTTCTGAATTAAAATCAAGAGTCTTCCAACCTTTTGCTTCTTTTCTAGGCTTTGACTAATTATATCACACAGTTGAATCGGTTACAATGTGAATCTGAATCTGAGGATCAAAATAGAGAAGATGAGTCAGATGAATTAACCAACAGAGAGGTAGCAGGTAAGATCAGTCTCAGGGAGGTTGAATCCTTTTTTTTGCTTTCCTGTCTTTAATTAAGTATTTATACAGATGCCACTTTTCAGCTGGCTGATTTTCTTCTTAAGCTTCAGGGTTGTAGACACATATCACTGGATCAATAGATATGTCTATTGCATTGGCAGAGGTGGGTTGCTGGGGTATAATGTAGCAATAGGCATGTGAAGAACACTGACTTTTCCTATCCCATTGAAAGCTAGTAAGTACACTGCAGCTACAATAGTCACATCCTATACAATTGATGTGAGTATTGAACATTGTACAGTAAGAGAAATATTTTTCTTAACTTATGCAGATGATAGTTGATTTTGATACTCATCATCTCTATGGCTCTGTGGTTTTAAGGTCCACAGTCAGTCTTAAGAGTCCGGAGGTAATTGGAACCATAAACTAAGGCTGTGAGAACAGAGGCTAGAGACTATCAGAAAGCTAGAGAGAGGGAGTGTAACAGTGTTTACTGATGAGGAAAATATTTCCAGAAGTTTTCTCTCAAGTTGGATATTGCTTACATAGCAAGTATTTCAAACCACACCTGGTAGTAGATTCAGGGAGAAAATAGAGGATTGAATCTTTCTAAATAAGACACTTACTTGCCCAAGTGAAGATAGATCTGAGAGAGAAGAAAAGCTTTTATCTTACAAGAATAGCATAGATAACATTTTAGTTGTGCAAACTAGAAATTCACCTTTTTTTGATTTGTTTTTAAGACAGACACAGTTCTTTTATTTATTTTTATGCTGAGGATCAAACTCAGTGCCTCACACATGCTAGGTGAGCACTCTACCACTGAGCCACAATCCCAGCCTGAAATTCACCTCTCTCTTTTTTTTTTTAAATCTAAGCTTGCAATTCTCTTAAAAGTCATTAGTCTAATCAGTTTAGTTATTTAATTGATTTTTTTTTCTTCTGGTGTTTTAACACAATCATTATTTAGTTTGGGGAAGTTAGGAGAATATAGAGTTAAAAGTAAGGAAAGAAAAAGCTAAAGTCTTTTGTTTTTTAGGTGATCGGAATGAGAAGATTAAAGATCAAATTAAGCAGATGATGGATGTCTCTCGGGTATAGTTCTTTGTAAGAGTCCCATAGTGCCTGTCAATTCTTCCTGTGCCTCACTTTTAAGAATACCTCTCTTTTCTGCAATTTTTAGACACAAACTACAATATCAGTAGTTGAAGAGGATCTAAAACTCTTACAACTTAAGCTAAGAGCCTCGATGTCCACAAAATGTAATCTAGAAGGTGGGTTCTTCTTGAGAAGAAATTGTCATGTTTGAAAGACTTAAAATTTTATTGGAAAGGTAAAGAATGGCTTCTTGCTTTCATGCTTCTTACTTTTCTTGGCACTACTCCCTCAAACAAGTTCTTAAGTGCTTGTACACATATAGAGATAAGCTGTTTTATCCTTTACAGACCAAATAAAGAAATTAGAAGGTGACTGCAATTCACTACAGTCTTCTAAAGTTGGACTGGAAGAGGAATGCAAAACTCTAAGGCAGAAAGTGGAGATTTTAAATGAACTCTACCAGAAAAATGAGATGGCACTACAAAAGTAAGATTTTCATTGTTTGTTATTATTATCACTGTGTGAACTAATAGATAATTTTATCTTTTCTAAAGATTATTTACAATTTCTTCTAGTTGTAATAAGTAGAGATTTGTCTTTTTTCCTTTGTGTTTTGTTTCCTATAAGTTGCATTTTTCTTTCCATCGTCAGTCTTAAGAGTCCTGAGGTAGTTGGAACCATAAACTAAGGCTGTGAGGACATCGTAATCAATTGTCAAATTCATATGAAGGCAGGAAGTGGTAAAATGGTATTAACAGTCACTGATGTGGAAATACCTCTCAAAGTTCTAGACCCTTTCTATGATCCCCCTATTTATTTTAATTACCTTTCATTGTGATCAGTTATGTAATTCTAATGTTTTGAACTTGTATCTCTAACTCTGGACCTTTAAAAATACTGAGTGATTTGGAATGACATGTTTTAGTAGAATAAAAACTTCAAAAAGGAATAATATTTACTTATTGATGGTACAAGTTTTGAACTTGAATATCTCAGATGTTCACACAAAATGGAACTGTAGCAAGGACCTTAGGAGTTATGATTACAGAAGTACTTGTTTGGAGTATATATTTATATATTAATCTTCTTAGTGTGGAGCTAGTTATTTTTGGAAAGTTCATTTGAAGTTTTTAATCCACAAAAATACTTGAATTCTCTAAAAATAGGTTGTGTCAGATTTTATTTGTTTGCACCCGATTTTACTCTTTGGTGTATATATATATATATCTTGTAAAGCAAAGACAGTCCTTTTTACAGACCTAACTATTTTTAGGTATTTTGACTTCTGTTGCCTAATTAATGCATTAAATATTGAAACCTTTCCATTAACTTTTCTAAAATTCTGTGATCTCCAAGCGACCTTTTTAGAATCTCAAATTTTTGTTCAGGCCAGTTCTAAATTCCTGGCCTGTTTCAAAGAAACATTTCTCATTTTATCACTTTTTTTTTTAAAAGAACACTTGTTTTCTCTGTCCCTATTAGTAATCTGAATGACCTAAATGGCAATTAATTTTCTTTGTAATGCAATTAAATTGTAGCACTATTTTTCTCAACTCCTCCAAAATTTATTCAGTCATCATCTGTGGTTTGTACTCTTTTTACTCATCCCCAGGTACTATGTTAGTTCATGCCTCTGTCATCTTTTCTGTTTCTAACCTAGATCATCTGTCTTAATTCTCCATTTTTTATATTTGTATATAACTTATTTCAAATTCTTAGTAGTTTTCTCTATAGCCGCTTGAGTGGACTTTCTAAAATATAAGTCTGTCCATGTGAATATGTGCCTGTGGTTTATGAAGAATTTGCTTTCTATTTGATGACCTGTTCTTTTTTTCTTCCGTGTATCTTTTTAATAGTTTAAATATTTTTAATTATTTTCCTCATCCCCTGTATAACCTTGATGTAATCATAAATTATAATGGAATTATAATTATATAATAATAATTTTATTCATCTTCTCATAATTTGAAGGCCATGGTATATATTCTGGATTTAATAAAAACCTGACATAGATTAATAGGTTTATTATTTTTTTTTATGGGCTTTAAGTAGCTCCTGAATCAGATAACTGTTGTGGCATTGTATGTTAGTACATCATATACTGTGAACTCCACAAGACATTCATTCAATGTATACACATATTTAAAGTTTCTGTAGTTCTGCATTCTACACTGTTGGTTTCTTTTTTGAAATTATTTTCATTCTATTTGAACATTGTCCTTTAATGATAGATTTGATTAGTGTATCAAAGGTAGTACAAGGATAAACAGAGAATAGTATTTTATCCACTAAATATTGCTACCTTTATAATCTGTATTAGGTTGACATGAACTTCATGATTAGAGTTAAAACCAGTTTCCATTTTTAAAGGATCTTTCTTTTGGCTACTGAATTTTGACTGTTACTTAGTTTTAGCAATTTAAAAATATCCAATTAATTACCATCTGTTTTAAATTTTTTCTTTAAGGAGTCCATTATCATTGTTGTTTTGTCTTATCCCTCCCCTAGTTTCTGTAGTCCTTTCTCTGTTTTTTTAACAGTTTATTGGGAAGTGCCTAGGTGTAGTTTTCCCCACCCCACCCACTTTTCCTCTTGCAGTTATGTTGCTTGGGACCATTAAACACTTCTTGAATTTTCGAGTCTTTTTCTAAATGTTGATTTTACCTCATTCTCTCTTCTGATTATAATAATGCATATTAGAATTTGATTTCCCCTGCCTCCTACATTCTGGATTTACTTCTTCTGGATATTTTCTTCTGACCTGTCTTAAAAGCGCTAGGATTTATTTTACTTCCCAAATCTGCTGCTAAAATCATTCATTGAGTTTAGGATTTTAAAAAATTCAGGGTTTAAAATATTATTTTAGTTGTAGATGGACACAATATTTTATTTTTTATAGGATTTTTTTAAGAGAGAGAGAAAGAGAATTTTAATATTTGTTTTTTAGTTTTTGGCAGACACAACATCTTTGTTTGCATGGGGTGCTGAGGATTGAACCTGGGCCGCACGTGTGCCAGGCGAGCACGCTACCGCTTGAGCCACATCCCCAGCCCGACACAATATTT
Organism: Callospermophilus lateralis; assembly: GCF_048772815.1. Taxonomy (NCBI): domain Eukaryota; kingdom Metazoa; phylum Chordata; class Mammalia; order Rodentia; family Sciuridae; genus Callospermophilus; species Callospermophilus lateralis. The sequence goes on along the minus strand of NW_027514826.1, from coordinate 3,565,067 downwards.
TATTTATTTTATGTGGTGTTGAGAACTGATCCCAGGGCCCCACACATGTGGGGCCCATGCTTCACCACTGAGCCACATCCCCAGTCCTATTTCAGTACTACAGCTCAAACCCAGGACCTTGAGCCATGTGCTCTACTATTGAGCTACCTCCCCAGACTCCTTGCTCTTTCTCATAAAGGGAATAGGGTCTTACTGCTTTCCAAGCTATCTTTAATCTCATAATTCTGCCTCTGCCTCCTGAGTATCTTCGACTGTAGGTAGGTCACCACACCCAACTATTTCTTGGTTTTATTGTTTCTAATCCTTTGACAAAATTCATAATTTTTTTCCCTCTTTTGTGGTGCTGGTGTTTGAACCCAGAGCCTTGTGCATGCAAGGCAGCACTCTACCAACTAAACTATATTCCCAGTCCTGAAATTCATTATCTTGACTTTACTTTTTTTGACTATATAAAGCACAGTGATTTTAAAACATGTGCAGATAACCCCATTAGGTGGTTTCCTTTTCTGTGGGATTTTTTCTCACAGAATTTTGTCTTATGGAGTGCCTGGTCAGTTTTGATTGGCCAACATTGTTGTGATAATTATAGATGAAATTTGAGGACTAAGACGGAGTTATCTTCTTATAGAAAAGTGTTGAGGTTACTTGAGTAAGATTGTCACTTTAAACTTAGTCAGCAATTAAGATAATTCAAAAATGACTTGTCTTTTCAATGTTTCAATATTGTTCCTTTTGGATTTTTTGCCTGTTCATCATTTGAGTGTGCAGTACTTTCTAATCTAAACTCAAAGGCTAGGGCTTTTAATTAAGGGTCCCTTTATTGGTAGCCTCTTTTTTCCTCTAAGCCCAGGAATTTAATGAAGGCTTGGTTCAGACTCATATCTTTGTGTTATCTTCAATAGGAGAAAAGTACCTTAAAGTGCCAGCCTTACTTGTAATTCTGAGATTCCTTTTTCTAATGGATCTTGGCCACATACATATATCTTCACTGACTTTTTAGCTTGGATCGCTTCAAACACAATTTTATATTCTTATAAAGATGTTTTGATTGTTCTTAGTGCTCTCAGACTAACTCTTTGATAATTGAAAACAAAATTCTCTCTTTTCTTCAAGATTCAGTTTTCTCCATATTCCTTCTTAAGCCAGTGGGGAAAATAATTATATTATTTTAGGCATCATTTATACCTGAAACAGTGAGCTCTTTTATTCTTTAGCATCTTACAAGGTAACTAGTATATTATAGCCACTCATAAAATACTTGCTAAAGAATTAAATGAGAAGCTATATAAGAATATATAAACCCCTTTTTCTATTTGGTATCAGTAATCCTTTTTTACTGTAGTTCTTCTGATTTATGGAAAATTAAGTTTCAAGTTAATTATCTTTTGAATTGAACTATGGCTAAAGTAGTACAAGGATAGCAGAAAATAGTATTTTTTAAATCATTAACTGTTGCTACCTTTGTGTCAGTAGATGAACATCTTGAGTTTCATGATCAGAGTTAAAACTTGTCAGTAGATAATACTCTGATAGTGGGTCAGTTTGGCTTCTTTTTCTGGTTGATAGACATTATCAAAACTAAGATTTGTCTTTTTGCTCAATTTACAATTCTTTTGAAATAGATATCTAAAGTGTGAAAAATGTTGTGTGGTTAATTGCATAGCTAAAAGACATATTCTAGAAGATTTTTTCTTTGACTGACTATATCTTTATTATGGTACCAGTCTTGGATTGAGAAAAGAGTTCCTCCATGGCAAAGATATACTTAGTGTCCTACCCATGGCAGAAATGAGAAAAGAATTATCCCCTGCTTTATCCTAATATGTTTAATTATGTTAGGTTGATCAGTTCTGATCTTCCACATTGAAGTAAAGTGAGTTTTTATTATCTTACACACAGGAGACTTGCCCTTGGGGCACATGTTGTTTTCACATTTATTTTATTTACTAGTAAGTAGAGAATTAAGAGGAGAAGTTAGAAAATGTAAGTGATTTGCCAGAGTTTGATTTATGAAATTGCAGGTTTGAATTCCTATTTTATGTGCCTAAGCATTTTATAGAATTGTGAGAAGTGATATTCACAAAGAGAAACTTTTGATTTGATAACTGGCTTTATTTTAGGAAACTGAGTCAAGAAGAATGTGAGAGACTAGAAAAAGAGCAGCAGCTGTCAGCTGCAGATGAAAAGGTGGTTTCCGCTGTACAGGAAGTTAAAAATTACAAGTGAGTTCAGTTTCTAAAGGAGGGTGTCAATGTCTAATGAATTAGTGTTAGCTTTCTTTTTAATCTTTTTTTTTACATTATGTAGATAGAAGAAAATAGCATGGAAGTATAAATAATGAGAGGATATGAACACATTCAATTCACACAGGAGAAAAAATAAATTTCAACTTAACAAATGAAAAATGTTAACAAAAATTTACTTGTACCCAATGGGCAAGACCATAGGGAACTTGGTCAATGCAAACAGTTCTGGGGGTTTTGTATGTTGTAGTAATTCTTTAAGAAATTATTTTGCTGTGTGTTATATCAAGACCCACAAAAGTGTGGCATTTGATAGACCTTGGAAATCTTCTATGGATATAATTTGAAAAAAAGAAAAAAAGTTTTAAGGAGGAAGATATTTCTAGCAGAATTACTTGAGAACACACTGATGAACAGTTAAGGAAATTATAATTTATCAATTCAGAATCTCTAGCAATTAAATGATGAAGAAGTTATTAGTATTAGGTTTTTATTTTATTTATTTATTTATTTTTGGTGCTTTACTACTAAGCTACATCCTTGGACCTTTTTTTTTACTTTGAGACAGGGTCTCAGTTTTATAGGTTCCCACTTAATTGCTGAGACTGACCTCAAACTTGAGATCCTCCTGCCTCAGCTTCCCAATCATTGGGATTACTGGCATGTGGCATTGCACGTGGTCTGTAGTATTAGTTTTGATCACACTGGATTCATATAACTATAGAAATGTTTTTCTTATGTATGATAAAAGTCTTTAAAATTATAGCTGTTGGAATAAAGGGAAAATGGTCAGAATGTTTCAAATTTTATTCAATTGTTGTAATTCTTAGGCAGAGAATTGAAGAGATGAAAGAAGAATTACAGAAAACCGAGCACTCATTTAAAAACCAGGTAGTAATTAATACTGTCCTGTAGTTGCAGGATTCTTTGATATCTAATACAGACAATTATAGGCTATTATAATGAGTCCCTAAAAAGATTTTTTTAATGTGTTGTCTTTTTCAGATTGCTATGCATGAGAAGAAAGCTCATGATAATTGGGTAAGATTTTTTCCCCTTTTTCTTTATTTTTTGCATAGCCTACCACAACTGAATTTGAATATTTTCTCTTTAATAGCTCAAAGCTTGTTCTGCAGAAAGAGCTATAGATGAAGAGAAAAGGGAATCTGCTAATTTGAGACAGAAGTATGTGATTTTTGTGTCTTACGGTATGTTTTTTAGTGTTTTAAGGTTATGCTAGATATTATCTATGATTGCTGTTTCATAATTCAGCCCATTCTTTCTCAATATTCAAGACTACTGGAAATGACCCAAAAGATGGCAATGCGGCAAGATGAACCAGTGATTGTAAAACCAATGCCGGGGAGACCAAATTTACAAAATCCTCCTCAGAGAGGTAGGGGGCACTTTGTAAAAGGAGCTACTTTATTTCTTGGTGCAGAATGTATGTAAATTACTTTTTATTTCTGTGTGTAATGGTTATGAAATAATCTGAATGATTTGCTAAAGCGGGAGGTGTGGGGGTTGGTGTCAGGGAGAAGGCTGCCTTAAAGTAGTAACACGGCATTGTTGTCTTTAGGTCCACTGAGCCATAATGGCTCTTTTGGTACATACCCCGTGAGTGGTGGAGAATGTTCCCCTCCACTGACAGCAGAGCCAGCTGGGAGACCTCCTTCTGCTACTCTTAATCAAAGAGATATGCCTAGAAATGGATTTGGTGAGCATTCACATGTTGCTTTATAGTAAACTGCTTCAAGGTTTTGGTTTTTTTCCCTTTTGAATATTCTAATGAAAACATAGAATTTGGGCCTGTACAATATATAGAAGATAATTTCTTACTTTATCTTAGTGAATGTTTTCTGTAAAATCTGTTCTAGAATAGAAAACATTTTTTTTTTTTCCTGGAGGGCCCTGTATTGTTTTTTCCTTTTAAATTTTACACTGTGAAGTGTAAACCTTTATCTTTAAATTAAATCTCTATGGTGTTCATTTCCCAAATATTATAAAAGTAGCCTTAAACTTTATGTAGCATACATATTTCCAATATGAAATACTGAGTCTTATTTCCAATTCTAAATAGGACTGTAGTCTTGGTAAGATTGGAAGTCAGGTTATACAGATTAAAGAAAAGCCAACCTACACATACTTCAAGTCTATAGCTTAAAGTTTAGGACCAGTACATATTAATTTGCTGTTCTATCAACCCAAGGCAGTTCTTTATTTTACTTAAGTCTCTTCATAAATTGTGATTTTCGTATTGGGCAACCCATTTTTTTAAAAAAATATTTTTAATTGTAGATGGTGTGGTGCTGAGAATCAAACCCAGTGCCTCACACATGCTAGGCAAACACTCTACAACTGAGGTACGACCCCAACCCCTGGGCAACCCATTTTTAATGTTGCTTTCTAGTTATTGTTGAACCCTGACCTGTCCACCAGTGGTTTATTTCTTCTGAAAAATACATACAAGGGCTCTGATCTTTCTTTCCCAATGGTCAATGGATGAACCTTTACCTCGTACTCAATGGTCTTCTGAGGCATCTGGGAAACCCATTGCCTCTGGTAAAGAGACCAAGTAATTTCAAAGAATCTGTAATTGTGGATGCAGGATTTTTATTCTTTTCATGTTAGAATAAGTCTGAATCCATTCTTTGATCTCTAACAGACCCAGGATGTGTTCCAGCTCACATGAAGAGCAGCTCCAGAAGTTCTTCTCCAACTAAGGTGACGGATGAGGGCAAGGTAAGTTCTGTAGTTACTGTGAATCACGTGGTCATGCAGGAACATGTAACTTTCCTACAGTACTTGCTCTTTGCTTTATCCTTCTTTGTGTTCTATTTGTACTATCCCATTTGTTTTTTAAAAAGCAAACTGTTCCCCAAGAACCTGAGACCCCCTCAGTTTCTACCATTACTTCTTTGACTGAGCATCCAGTTGGAGTAAGTACTTAGAGGTTGAGAACTGAATTGGGTTTTATTCTGTGCATTTCTGGGAAAGATATTCAGAGCATGACACTGATCTTGTTTGCTTTAAACTGCATGCAATATTGAGCTTACTTTTCTCCTTAACTTGGAAATGTGGCTTAAGTGTGTACAACTATAATGAACTACAGAATGTGAAAAGTTATCACTCTAACTTTATATGGTGTTTTGTGTTGAATGTTCTAAGGCAAAGTAAATTCATTATAAATTATATAATTCATCATTTTTATTTTTGTTTGGAAGAATGCTATTTAAGAATTTCTCCATTTGAGCAAACCCTATTTTGAGTTATTTGAATTAGATTGGTATCAGATTTTATGAAAGTGAAATACTGTTTCAGTGCAACAATGATAATCTGAAATGACCTCTTGAGCCAGTCCCAAGCAATGGTCTCATTTGTTCACATAAGTGCATTCTCTTGTAACTGTGTTGCTATTATATCTGGTAGGTCTTCTGCAGCTCTATAATAAAATAAATTTTTAATTGTTTAGTTTCAAACCCACTACTCATAGGAAATGATAAATCAATATCTCAAATGGTGTACAGTAAATGAAAGTAAATATTAAAGCCTTGTCTTCCTAATTTGTGTATATAGCATTGTGTTGGAAAATGCTTCTCAAGTTCCAGTGTATACATATTCCAGGAATATACATCTCTGGAGCAATCTAAGGGCAGCTTAGATAAGACCCCCCAAACCCCTTTGTAGTAGAAGATTTAAAAGAGAGCAAAGATCTGTTGTTAGAGAGGAGTAGAGGTGGAAAAAGCATGGCTTGGAGGAAAACCTGGGATTGAGATCCTTTAATATGCAGTGTGGCCTTCAACAAATGATGATAATCCATTTGCTTTTGTTCCCTCTTATTTAAAACAAGACAGTCTACTTAAAGATCTCAGAGGTTGAATAATATATGAAAGACTTACTGAAGATACTCTGAATAGTAGCTATTATTACATGGGTAGAGAATGGATTTTTCATTTTATTCTTTTCATTCTTAATATGGAAGTAATGAGCTATTGTGATGAAAGGGAAGTGATGGGGAGGGGGGGGACTCCCTTTGAAATAGGTTGTAGTGAATACATCATGACATACTGCTCAGAAATCACCTCTGTTAATAACCTCTGCCAGTCCTCTTGCCTTTCCCTTTCCTGTGCAGATATAATCAGTAACAAACTGCTCCCTCTTGTGAAATCCTTCTAACTTCTGTAAGCTGTCAGTGGGAATACACAGGAGGGGTGGGTAGAGTTTTGTTGCACTGATGGTGTTCTCTGGACAGGTGCCTGTTTTGTGTTTTAGCTTTTATTGGTGTTGGTACTTTGTCTTAATACATAGGAATTTTAAAACTTTTAATTGCTTTCAAATCTTAAATTGCAGGTTAATATGGCTATGAAAGGGCCCCCTCCTTTCTCAGGGGTACCCTTCATGGGCCCCCCTATGGGACCCCCGATGGGACGGACTCCACCACCTCCCTTTTGGTATGGACCACCATTTCAGCTCAGTGGGCCTTTTGGGCCTCGGCCAATTCCTCCACCATTTGGTATGATGATCTGAACAGTAGTGATTGACTTATAAATCACATTCATCTTTCATTTCTATTGCTTGCTAAAACAGTTTGTTGCTATCTCAGGTCTTAACAATGAAAGGATACAGCTGAGTACATTTTAACTTTTCCTCCAGTTTTCTGGGACATATGGGACACTACATAATCTTATACTGAGATAGGCAATAGCTATCTCATAGAGAAGGATAAAGGGCTATATAGAGAAAAGCCAGAAATATTACTTCTGCAGATGTTTGTTGAAAATATGTTGATATGATATGCACTGCAATAGATGGAAAGGTGGATGAGACACATGCCATAACTTAAAATTTTGTCACAGATATGAAAATCCTATAGCATAAAGTTTGTAATCACCCATAATGGAAGCATAAGCAGTAGGTTATAGAATATAGAAAAGGAAAAGTCAAACCCTCCTTACCTTGAGAAAAGTCAGAGGGAAGTGTTAAAGAGGAGGATTTAACAGTGACCTAATAAATTTTGCTGATTTAATTAGGTGGCTGTGGAAGGCCTTTTCCAGGAGGGCATGCACCTTGATTCTGATGGCATGTGTAAAGTCCATGCTGAAATACTTCATGAATTTTTAATGGATACAGTAATAAATAGTGGTATTTCCTTTTATCAAAATTTCTTTGATGTAGTAAAGTTCTTATTTCATAATCTATCATCTTGTCATGGTAATATAGTACTTCCAAATATAAATGGAGCTCTTGTGAAATAGAAATAATTCTGCAATTATATAGTAGGGAAAGAAAAAAGATAAGCCTGGAGCTAGGTAGAGCCATGTTTAAATCCTTAATATGTTGCTTCATGGCTGGTTGGTCAGGCTATAACCTAAACTTGTTTCATTTCAGTTTGCCTCATCTGACAAGTCAGGATGTTCACCAGTTGATGTTCTAGGCTTGGGAGAAATTAAAGACTATATTAACATACTTGAAATCACCCAAGTTCAGAAATTTCTGGGTATTTACATAACTTCCTTTTTATTTTCCAGGTCCTGGTATGCATCCACCAATAGGCTTCAGAGAATATGCACCAGGTGTTCCACCTGGACAACGGGATTTGCCTTTTGACCCTCGTGATTTTTTTCCAGGACCTGCACCATTTAGACCTTTAGGCTCATTTGACCCAAGAGAGTACTTCATTCCTGGTGCCCCATTACCACCTCCAACTCATGGTCCCCAAGACTATGGGCCACCACCTGCTGCAAAAGACTTAATGTCTTCAGGCTTTAAAGATGAACCTCCACCTACACCCGATTCTCAGAGTAGTGAGGGCTGTTCATAGGCCTTAAAACAGGGCCCATAAAATTAACCTCTGACACTTAGTCAGAAAGTGGACTATGAACTATTCATTGTGTTGAAGGATTATTGGCTTCAAAATATAAAAGTTTATTTTAAATGGTTTATGTTTTTAGAATGAAGCTGCCTTAGCGCAGTATACATTTGGAGCCACAATATTTTTCCCCTAAATATCCCCCACTTAAACTAGAGTATCCTTCCAACTTTAAAATGTGCAATAAGGAATACCTTTGTTTTAGTTAATGTAGCATATACAATTGCTAAATGATTTAGAATGTCATTATTATGGACATTTCCTGTGGAAATGCTTTAAGAACATGTATTTCCATTATCCTATTTTTAGTGTATTCCAGTTGTTAACAGAGAAATGGTGTTTTATAAGCTTGATTTTTCTCTTTAAATATCTGGTCGCAGAGACTGTTACGCTAAAAATGTTTACTCAAAGATCATAAACTTCATTTTCCTTCTTGCTAAAGTTCTTTGTTGTAATAGTTCATAAAAAATTGTTTATTAATATTTCCCAAGTGTCTGTTGATTCATTGGATCGTCATGAGACTTTGTGCCATTGGGGAAGCATGTAAACTCACTCTCAGAACTGAAGATGGTGACTTGGCAGCATATTTCCTGTTGCTCACTGTTAAGGAGGCTGGACCTTGGTCAACTGTGGACTTATACAGAGGAATTTCTTTTACTTGTGAGAAGTCTTGTGGCTCTATTTTTGTAGCACATTCATGTACTTTTATCTAACCACTGTCCATGTGAGAATGGTTTTCTGAGAATGAGTTTACATTAGTAGCAAGAGTTGTTTGACCTGAAGTTCTACTGCTTTTGCCATTATTGCATTATAACAGTAAAATATAGGGTGGTATGTTGTGTCTATAAAAAATAATGAAATTTCTTTTAAAAAATGTACACACACACTCTTCTCTTTCCCATACCTTGCCACTGATTTTCAAGAAATATGATAAAAAAATTAGAAAAGTATAATCCTCTGAGAAAGAATGAATGAAACTCTAAGGCTTATAATGTCTTTAATCAGCAACTATGGGCTGAATTAAATTCTTTTTTTTAACAGATACTCAAATATATTTTATTTAAAAATCAATTAAACCAAGTCCTGAATCTGTAACTACTGTCTTTAAAACAATGTTTCTAAGAACTAGCTCTCCAGAGCTGTAATTTTAATTACAGCAATTTTAACAGTACATTTTAAGAGGTTTAAGATTTAAATAAAATTATAAAAGCCTGGTACTTTTGTTTACTGCTAGACCATATTCTTCCATTCTTTAAAGTTCTAGAAAGTAATAGGATTGTTGAAACCTAGAACATATTATTGTTCTTTTTATGTCCCCTAAGTATTCTCAAAATAGGGGCAAATGCTTCAGTGTGAAACAAAATCTCTGTGAAACAAAATCTCTAAACTACTGAAGATGACTCAGAATCAAAAGGAATTTGAGTCTGTTAGGAAGAATTCAATCTACATAGCCTCCATTTAATATCAGAAGCAGCAGCTGTGTGTAAGAGGAAAACCATATAATAACTAATGCCATTTTTAACCATGTAAAATAAAATTTAAGTCACAAACACCAATTTTGAATGTATCTTTCAACCTCTACAGGACACAAGGCAATGCTGAAGTTACTATAACTTCTAATTTTAAAATAGCATTTAAATAAAGGTGATGTCAGCTAGGAAGATAGATTTTCAAGGGAAGGCAGATTTATTTTTTTATTCAAAGCAACAGTAGTTTTCCCTCTAAAGCCTTTTTTGTATTTATTCTATTAGTAAGCTATAATGCGTTCTATGTAGTTTATCTGAGCAGTTCTGAACCCACCCATAGTTGCCTCTCCTTACATCCATCTGATTGTACCACTTCTGTAGCAAAGCCCAAGGTAGCTGCCCATATACCGGTTGTGAGAGAATACTGTCCCTTGATTCAATTATACTTTTGTATCTCAAAAGTTTTAGAAGTCCTCTCCAGCAAATTGTGTTTGAGTTTAGTTACTAAAATCATTTCATTTGTGAAGCAGTAGTGTTTCAACCTGAAAGTACTACTGCTATAGTTGTAATTATTGTCCAGTGACTCATCCCCTCCCACACTAGAAAGTAAATTTAAACAACTAATTTGTGAGATACAGATTGTTTTGTGTTAATTGCCTCAAGATAAAACCACCTTTTTTGGCGGGGGAGGTTTGGTCATTCAGGTCTGAATTAAAGCTAAGCTGATGACAATTTTCAATTTAAGTTTGTTTAATGCTGATGAAAGACATTCATACAAAGCATCCTCTTTTTTTTCACATAACCCCATTCTTTGGTGGCAGCTGGGGTTGTGGCTCAGAGGTAGAGTACTTGCCTAGCGCAGGCAAGGCCCTGGGTTTAATCCTCAGCATCGCATAAATAAATAGAGGTTAAAAAAAGCATTCTTATGTGAAGGATGCTAAATGTTTCTTCATATAAATTATCACTTTGAGGGGCTGGGGTTGCGTGTGAGGCACTGGGTTTGATCCTCAGCACCACATATAAATATAAAGGTACTGTGTCCATCTACAACCCCCCCCCAAAAAAAAGGTTTGTTTTTTTTAAATTATCACTTTGATATACATGTTTTATAGTCTATGAAAAAACAGAAAGAACAATGTATCAGTTTTGCTACATTTTAATAGTAGATTTTAAGGGAGCAACTTCAAACATCAGTAACATCAAACAAAAAGGTACTGAGTACTCCACAGGGTACAGAGTGCTGCCAAGCACCTTGGAAAGTTTACATGACATGGAGAAGATGAGGCCCTTCTCTTGAGAAGTTTACAGTCTGGAAATTTTGACTACTCAGAGTTTCAGTTGAGTGAACATTTTATTAAGGCAAATTCTTCATTTCCTAGAACTACTGTAGACTGAACTATTTTTGCACTTGTGAAATTAACCCAATCCAGATGAAAGAAAAGACTAAATTTGGCTGAGAATTCTTTCAGGCTCATATAGTTTTATTAATATTCATCTAGTAAACAAAATTGACCTAACAGACAACTGAAAAATTAAAGACTAGATCTCTTGAAGAGCAAGGGCTAAAAAACTGTTATTCATTTTAAAAAGCAAACACATGGTATGATTAGGGTTTACACTAGTTTAAAAATAGGCCAAGTACTGCATTCCCTTCATGCATTGTTCTTTTAAAATAGTGAATATTAAAATACATGGGTTCTACATGTAACCCACAAAAAAGCTCCTCACAAATCTTTATGTTCTGTGTATCAAATATCCACCTTGTGTACTATGAAAGTTTTATTTATGTCTCATCATTAAGTTAAAAGTAAATTGTGAGATTATAATAGTCTAATGAGCTGCATATTTTCATATGAATGTCAATATATCTAAATAGGAAATAAATGGCAGTTGTATCTACCTATATTAAAAAAAAATAGAATATCTTTCCAGATTTTGCATACTCATCACTTTATAAAGACAAGGTATGCAGGTTTTAAGGTTTCACAATCAGTTATCAGAAAAACAGCAGTTGTTCCTGCAGTATCTCATTAGCATCTGACTCAATTATTTTTAGATGACATGATTTAAACCCACCCAAAAATTTGTAATTATTCTGAGAGAGATGGTTTTAATGTTAACCCTAGAATCATTATTGTTAACCCTAGAAACAATAGCAATGTGATGTAGAACAACTAATCGACATGACTAAAAATATGCTCACTTTCAGAAAAACAATCTGGTCATCTGGAAAACAATCACATCTACAATCTGGGGGGCACTCCCATATAAGATATTGATCTGGTCAAGGCACACTATTTCTAAGTAGAACTATCAGATGAGGGTGAATTTAGGCCAGCTCTAAGGAACAGCCTATAAGACAGACCATAACTGATCCAATTTCCTTTCAAAGCAATCTGGTACTATCCTACCCACTTCAATTCAAAAGTTTGAAGTTAATTCAAATCAAAAGACCATATTGGAGCAAAAGTGAGCAAATGTGTAAAGTCTAGCACATTCTTATTGCTGTATTTTAAAGTTTGAAGATGAGCATACCTACCACAGCAGTATTGTTCCAGGAAGCAGGGTAGAAACAGTGGTAAATTAGGAAAAAGGTTATTAATTGCACGATTAATAGAAAAGTAAAAACATGTTTCAAAATCTACAATAAGCCTTGTATCCAAAGGAGTCATAACAATGAGGTGCTGGATTTTAGTTCTGTGGTACAGCTTTGCAATGGACTCACTGGCCTATAGGTACGGCTCACTTCCTGCCTCCTGAAGGATGAATATGCTACCCAGAGCTATGATGGTTTCTACTGAGTGGTAAAATTCACAGAAATTCCACATTACTCATGTCAGAATCATTCCTTGTGCAAAGTTTGATGTAGATGAAGATAAAGTGGTTTCTTGGTCAATAACTGCAATTTCTTTCTTTTAAAGTCAGTGGGTTTCTTGCATCTGTAACCACAATAGAAAGATGATTGTTTAAAATACTTTGATGATTGATTTACTCCAATGTTACATTCTCGATAAGAGGGACTAAGAAGAAACATGAACCAGTAACCATTAGAACAGTATGAATCCTATATGTATATCACTTACAGTTCTATTACAATTGGCCCAGGTTTAATCTCATCCATCTCCATGAAAGCAAAACACTTGGTGCTGGTAAACCTTTTTTTAGGCTTGTAGTGTTTGAATTCAAAGAAGATAGCTGCACCTAAGGAATTAAAACAAACCACACAAGCCAGAGACCACACATTTCTTATGTGTCACCAGAAGCCTATGATTTGACAAAGTAACATGTGTCAAACAGTCTGATGACACAACTGTTGATAAATCACTGTGGCTGTCACTCCAAGCTCTTCTACCATGTCTGAGTGACATTTCTCCATATCATTTAATTCTACAAAGTACAACAAAATTGTATAGCAAGAATGTAAGTTATGTACACAGGTAGAATCATAAACTACCAAAGAATATAAAATATTAAATACCACAATAAAAACAGAAGTTACTTAAGTATCAGTAGTACCTATAGAAATGGTTTCAATAAGCACCTATATTACATAGAATAAAAATTTAAAAGAGTTTCTTTGATAATTTATTTCTCTCCATCCTGAAACCACCATGCCCAGATTGTCCTTTCCATATTCTTACAAACTAACTGCCAGTTATAGTACCTTTTTACCCAATGCATCTTATTGAAAGAAAAAATAATGATTCTTTAACTGTTAGAAAGTAATCATTAGGTTCCTAAAAGGACTAAAGGTAATTATTAGAGAACCTGCTTCCTTAACTCTGTATTATGAGAAAAACTTCCCTGTCAAGTAATATTTAACCACATTATTATACAACTAGATAATGCAACTTCTATTTCTCATATTTTTTAAAAAAATTGTTGATTTGACTTTCTTTAAGTCAATATTCATAACTATGTGACATAAGATCTTGTGTTAAGTACACTATCAACACAAACCCAGATAAGTACTGTCCTTAAGAAGTCCTTAAGAAGTCAGTAACTGATAATTACAAACCTTTGGTTAATTTTTCAATACGCTGCTGGAGCTCAATGTCCACATTAAAATGAACATATGTATCTTCTTTTCTTGAAGCCACAGGAGTATCTGGCACAGGAGTTAAATCTATGCCATTCAGATCTGGAGAAACAAATAAGTTTCTGCTTATGAGCATTCACATATACAGACGGAAAATCTAGAAACTGCAAAGGTTACAGTTCCTAAAGAGGCATGGAAAGAGCTCAGAGGAGATTCTCAGGCTAAGAGATTCCTATTTGGTGTGAGCAAGTATGTGAGAGTTGTTGAAGTTCATGGGGTATGTGAAGAGAAATGAATATAGACTGGATAGGAGACCTAATGAAGGGGACAAGGAAGCCTTTACATGGCCAAGTGGACAAAACTTGATCTTCATAGTGAAGTGGTAAAAAGAACAAACATGTTTTCCTTAGGGAATAGCCCACTATATTTTTCTATGCAAAAACAAAAAAATCTGGAGTATATAATTTGCCACAATGGAGCTCTGCCACCAATTTCTAACTTTGATCAAGTATATGGCTTATTTAGAAAAGTCTTTAAACCTAACCTTATCATAATTTCCCTGTTAAGAACCCAAAATGGATGAGAACAGCCAACAAAAACCCTTTTGTTAATGAATAATTTTTCATATATATTATCTAAATTTTGGTTATACTGTTTAAACATACCCTGAATTTACAACAACCAGATGGTACGTTATATATAGTTTTAATTTTCTGGGTTTTAAAATCTCAGTTTAATCAAATTCAACATGGACTCATTTAATAACTCCTCAGTGTTTATGTGTTATTCATTTATGTGTCTCAAAAAGCTCAAAAACAATTTAGTACATTTAATAATTAAAAAATATTTACATAAAAATATTTCAGTTTAACATATGCAAAGGTAACTTAACATTTACAACATCATTAAATATTTTTGTGTTTTAAGTATACTTTCTGAATGAGTATGCAGTTTTACAAATGGTCTATCAAACAATGTAAATATTTTCCAGTACACTATATATTTGATAACTGGTAACATCGGAATTTAAAAGTGTACCAGTATTAGTGCTGTGAATTATGTTCTTTAAATAAATCTTTTTCTTTATGGTCATATTTTTCTTTTAATTAGCACTAATGAAGCCATGGATCTGACTTTATTTCTGCAATTGATAAAAGTTCCTCCATTTAATTTCAGCACCGATCTGTTCCTTTGGTGCAAAACTACAGATTAAAATAAGCCATTTGTACTAACTATAGTTATTTCTGTAAAATGGTATAATTTATTCCTTAATCACGTCATCATCCCACGGGATTGCTTTCAGGGCATGGATGTTATGGATGCACCCTACTTCCCTGTCCCCTGATTTTCATCTGCCTCTGTAGGACTCACCTATGTAGATACCTCAGTAGTACAGGAAGAAGAGGGGCTGAAGCAGGAGAGATGGGAAAACAGGAAATGGGGCTTTGTGTAGAAAACTACACACCCATGGAAGGTGAGGAGTGCTATTGTTAATCTACATCCTGAAGGCTGTAGCTGCTGTTAAGGACAATGTGTATGTTTAGTCCGCACGTTAGCTGGAATCTGAAGAGCAAAAATCTATACAAACTCAAAAGCAAGTAGGAAATATATTTTGTAAGTCTTTCAGAACTATGTTCTATTATGATCTCTTCTAGGATTTTGCCTCATTATAGAATGCATTAAAGTAAGTTGTCACATATACAAGACCATCCCCTGTCAAAAACTTTGTCCCATATGAGAAAAAACATAATGCAATTTGCCAGTCATTTACCCTTTACACTAACTGTAATATAGGGATCGATGCACTGTCCAGCGTCTTTCAGACCAATTTTCTCAATCCTGATAGTGAGTAATGTCATTCCCGGTTCTGATGGCAACCTTGGTAATAAAGTACCTGGCAACAGAGAAACCTCAATAAAAGTTAGCTCCACCAATAATTCAGAGTAAATACTTTGACAAACAGAAGGTATAGCCTACCTCTTAAGAACTAGCTAGGCATTATGTATTTTTATTTCCAAAATTCATGAACATCTGATTTATACTTTTTTAGAAAAATATTTAATTTTACACATAATATATCTGCATTTCACAACCATACAATCATCTTTAAGCAGAAATAATAATTTCTATAATAATAGTGTATAGTATGTATAATAAAAGTTTGTTAAAAACATCACTTGAGGAAGCCCAATTATACATAATAGTATAATATGCTCACATAATATTTATATTCCATATGTACTTCTTTATTATTCTCAGCATCTTAATATGAAGTGGTAGAACAAAGACAAGAAAAGCTTTTAAAATACTTGTTATTCTGTTCTAAAGTCTGAGACATTTAATATCAATGTTGATCAATACATTCTTTCCTTTAGTTACTCCTAATAAAGAATAATTTACAATTTGATATTTATGTTTTAATTTAACTTTATAGTCTAACTTCTATTCTTCATTCTATTTTGTATGATTTATTCTCAGAAATTAGTACTATACAGACTGCCATATAAAAGGGCCATTTGTATAACTGAACATTTTCCCCAAAACCAATTAAAATTTTTAAAACTAAAAACCCACCCAGAACAACATGACAACATTCACCCACCAAGAACATATGAAGGAAGAAATCAACTGTTCAGTATGTTCCCTTTTTTGAAACTACCAATAGAGAACAGATGCAAATAAGCTGATTTTAATCAAGTATGTATACAGAACCTCAAAATACATTTAACAAAAGATTTTGGTTGATGTTTTTCAAGTTTCTATTCATCAATGTGTTATGCTACTTTTAATGATGAGTTATTTGAAATACATGAAGCAATTAACACACTATATTTGAAAATACACATTTGATTGATGGCAAATGTGGCTTGAGGAAATTTTGGGAGGTGATGGGAATGTTCTGAACTTGTATAATGATGACAGATGCAAAACTCTATAGAGGTGTCAAAAATCAATGAATTTTATTCTTACAGAAGGGAAATGTTATGATATACAAATTATACCTCAACAATGCTGTTAAAAATGTATTACTTTCTAATTTAAACAAATATGAAGACAATACAGACAAATGCAAGAATGAGAAGGCCTGGAGGCTGCATTCCACTGTTGCATTAACAAACCTAAATGGGCTCAGGCTGATATCATTAAATATATACATAATACCTTTTATGCATCTTTTTTGATTGACAAATGAGGGTACTTTTAGAAGAGGGGCTTGTACCAGGACATCTGGGGTGAACTTCAGAGAGCTAAGAAACACCTCTGAAATTTTATGAAAAATGTGAATATGTATACATTTATATTTATATACATACATATTCACATGTATGTATATCATATATGAATTTTTCTGCAGAAAAGTTCATTCTATTATGTAGTACATGGCTGTATAAATATGCTACAGTTTATGTACAAATTCTTGTGTTGATAGATATTTGAATTACTTCAAGTGTTTGGATATAGTTAACAAGGCTATTATAAATACTCTTCTGAACATCTTCTGGTGCCCATAAGCACCCATTTCTGAAACAGAGAAATCACTAAGTCACCTGGCATGTTACCTCCATACCTACTATGTAACGACAATCCATTTCCCAAGGTGGTTGTGCCAATTTTTATTCCTAGCCCAAGTGCAGTAGTGTTCCCATTGCTCCACATACTCACTAGGTACTGTTTTCTCAGATTCTTCATGTTCGCCAATTTTGGTATCAAGAGATCACTCATTTTAATTAGCATTCCTCTGAAGATTAATAAGGTTGAGCACCTTTTCGAATAAATCAAATAAATGATTTCCTCTTTTCTGAAGTGTGTTAAAATATTTTGCTTGATTTTTTATTGAGATGTCTATCTTATTGAGCTGTAGGAGGTCTCTATTATTTTGCTGGACAAATGTTTTACAAATAGTTTCTTAGTAGTTTTCTTTTATAAAGACTTTTTGTTGAAGTAGAGCATATACATTTTAAAATGTACAAATTGTTAGCACAGTTTGCTGAACTTTCACAAAGTGAATACACCTGTATAACTAGCATCATATCTAAGAAAGATATGATCAGTCTCCTGGGAGTGTCCTTCCCCACACCCTATTCAATTCACTCTTCCAAAAGATAGCAACCGTTGCTAACTTCTAACACCAAGTATTAGTTTTGAATGTTAAGAATGACTTTTGTCTGCCATGGTGTCTTCTGATTATGATAAATACTTATGGCTAGTAATATCAAATTTCTTAATATCTTCCTTCACAATCAGTGCTTTCTATGTTATATTTAAGAAAACTTACCCCACTCCAAAATCATAAAGGTATTATCTTGAAAGCATTTTATTGTTTTGCCATTCACACTTAATTCTATATGTCACACAGAATTATTGTCTATGGTGCATAGTAGGAGCTTTAATTTCATTCAATTTCACATAAATACTCAATTGTCTCAGCACTACTCATTAAAAAGACTGACATTTTCCACCACTGATCTGCAGTCCCACCTCAATCATAAATCATGTGGCAATCACTTTCTGAGTTTTCTGTCTTACTGGACTGTTTATCCTCTTATCACTAATACAGTATCTTAATTCTATAGCTGTATAAAAGGTCCAGGAACTGCAATAAAAATTCAGATGAGTTTCAGAAAGAGTCTATCTTTATAAATTGCTTCTTCTAATTTATGAACTAGTATATATCTTTACATTTTAAAAATCATAACATTTATTTAATAGAACTTTATTTGACCTAAAAGCCTTCAGAAATAAAGACCTACAGATCCAGGGAAAACTCCTGTTTCTATGTTTATGTTCCATGAAGAATGAATGGCCATGTAGAAATGACTGGAAAGGGGGTGTGAGCTAATGGTAAAAGCCTGCCAGGGTCCTAGCAAGCCCTGTCTGGTCAGATTCTTCTTGGCCTCTTTTTATAGCCTTCTTTCCTTCTGGACCTAAGGCAGGTCCTGTCTGGAATGAGGGTTTTTAAGGGAGGGGGGAAGGGAGGGTAAGGGGACAGGAAGGGAATAGCAGGGAGTATAGGGGAGATAGAGAGAGAGAGAGAGAGAGAGAGAGAGAGAGAGAGAGAGAGAGAGAGAGAGAGAGCTTTCTAGGTTTTATGAGAGAAGGCTTTGGGAGAGAAGGGTGAAGGACAGGAGGGCAGGAGGAGGGCAGAGGCTTTGCTGCTGAGGTTGCTTTCGGGATTCCAATCTCCTTCAGTTAGAAGTTCTCAGCAGGCCAAAACCCCACCCTTTGGGCTATCATATTCTGATCTGACCCTGCCCACCTTCCCCCTCTCCCTCCCTCCTCCTCCCTTTCTCCTTTTAAAAAGGGAATGTGTAGATCTTTCCATCTTCTAAGATCTTCTTTGATTTCTCTGTTTAGAGTTCTGTAGTTTTCATTGTATAGATCTTTGATTTCTTTCATTGATTCTCAAGTATCTTATTTTTTTTTTTTAGGTTACTGTAAATGGGGCAGTTTTCCTCATTTCCTTCTCAGAGGCTTTGTCACTGATATACAGAAATGCCTTTGATTTATGGGTGTTAATTTATATCCTGCTTCTTTGCTGAATTCATTTACTATTTCTGGAAAGATCTACCTTGCTCTTGGGATAGGCAGAATTAATATTATCAAAATGACCATACTACCAAAAGCACTATATAGATTTAATGCAATTCCAATCAAAATCTCAATGGCATTCCTCATAAAAATAGAAAAAGCAATCATGAAATTCATCTAAAAAAATAAGAGACCAAGAATAGCTAAAAAAATCCTTAGCAAGAAGAGTGAAGCAGGGAGTATCGCTATATGATACCTTAAACTATCCTACGGAGCAATAGTAACAAAAACAGCATGGTATTGGCACTAAAACAGACCGGTAGACCAATGGTACAGAATAGAGGACACAGAGACTAACCCTTTCTCAAAACAAAAAATAAAAAGGGCTGGGGATGTGACTCAGTGGCAAAGTGTCCCTGGGTTTAATCCCTGATTTAAGAAAAAAAAAGTAATTTGTTTACTTTATGCTATTACTGACCTGACAATAAAGAAAGGAGCCAGAAAGACATTAACATCTCTCTTGGGAGAAATGGGGTTTATTCTGAAAACAAACAAACCTTTCATTTCATTTTCAGCAGTGGCTTGTACAGTATACAATCCCTGAGCCTTGGGAACAGCTGGATATCATCTTTTACATTACGACTTGCTTTTGTGGCATTTTCTAGCTCTTTCTTTCTGGTTTAGCAGATTTGTTGTATAACTAGACAACAGTCCTCCATAGACAAGATAATGCAGATACCGTACATTTTGACAGCAGCTTGCATTGGTGACATTTTTCAGTGAGCCCCTTTGTGAGAAGCCTCTTCCTGAAAACACACCATTAAGATTTGTAGCTCAGGGTATCGCCAGTGGAAGCAACAGCTCCTAGAAACTGGAAAATTGGAGTTGGGAACAGAAATCACAACAAAAGGGACCATGACAGTATCTGAACCATGACAGTGGATTGATCTTCAGATGATGGACATCTCTTGTCAGCTGTGATAATGAGGCATATGGGGCCAGTTGTCCTGAGAGTTTGCTTTCTCAGCTGCATCCTTGGACTTTTCTTTAGCCCTCTGCCTTCTCTACGTAAGCCTTCTTCTCAGTTTCTGCACTCGAAATAGGTGTCCCAGCTTATGGAAAAACCCGCTCTGACATTTCTGCTCTTCTATTCCCATGATTCTGCTTGGTGCCAGGTCTATTGAATGCAGCCCCCATCTTGTTTCCTTTGGGAACTTACCAAGTTGTGTTGAAAGACAAGTGTGTAGCTGGGCTGTCTAACTGTCCCTTCCTTCCACTCTAAGGGGTTTTCATCTTCCTTCCGGCCACCTCTGCCTCTTACATGCCACTCTGTTGACACACTACTGTCTCTTTTACTTGCCTTGGCTGGCTGCTTGCCCAGTCCTGGCTCCCTTAATGTTAGTGATCTGAGAGAGGTGACACGTGTGCTCTGTACCCTTCCCTCCCTGGTTTCCATCCCAGGCTATAGCCATCCCCTCTGGGCAGGGGGTGGGGGGTTGGGGGTGGTGATAGTGTCTAAATCCCCATTTTCATCCCCATTCCTTCCCCTAGGTGTTCTGTAGACATCTAAGGTCACCACAAGCGACAGGACCTCTCCTTTGTTCAGGCCATCATCCCCCATGGTGAGTGCTTCATCTTCCTGCCATATCAGGCGTGAAAGTGGTATAAGCCTTTGGCTCTCCCCCTTCCTTTCTGCTGACCTACTTGCTTGGTACCTTGCCCTTGTCCCAACATCACTAATCATGAACTCACTGAGTTTTTTTCTGTTTCTCCTGCATGGGTCCTGAGTTCCTCGATTGTTATTGTACCCTCATTTAGTTTCTCTTTCCTGCACATTGCACAAGCCTCCCAAGTGGTCTTTCTCTATCATCTCCCTTCCTTTAATCTGATTTATTGTTCTGTCCATATTTCTCACCTTAACACAGATACCTCTTTTTTGTGCCTTTCCCACTTGTTGTGAAAACCTTAGTTTCCTCACATTCTTAGAACATTTCCATTTCTACTAGGATTTATCTTGTAGACTGATGCAGAGGTGTGTGCACAAACTGACAAGCAGTAGTGTTTACTGTCATGTAGCTCATTATAGTGAAAGTGGGTAATAACCTCTGTCTACCAGTTGGACACTGGGTAAAGACAGAGTTATTTAATGACTAGAATATCCTGTGGCTCAGCCACATCAATGTTTAAAGCAGCACAATTCACAATAGCTTAACTGTGGAACCAACCTAGATGCCCTTCAGTAGATAAATGGATAAAAAAAAATATGGCATATATACACAATGGAATATTACTCAGCAATAAAATAGAATAAGATCATGGCATTTCCAGGTAAATGGATGGAGTTAGAGAAGATAATGCTAAGTGAAGTTAGCCAATCCCAGAAAACTAAATGCTGAATGTTTTCTTTGATATAAGGAGATCGATTCATAGTGGGTAGAGAGTGAGAGCATGGGAGGAATAGATGAACTCTAGATAGGGCAGAGGGTTGGAGGGGAAGGGAGAGGGTATGGGGTTATTAATGATAGTGGAATATAATGATCATTATTATCCAAAGTACAGGTATGACGACATGAACTGGTGTGAATATACTATGCATATACCTAGAGATATGAAAAATTGTGCTCTATATGTGTAATAAGAATTGTAATGCATTCTGCTGTCTCATATAAATAAAAAAACTACGTAAAAAATATTCTATGGCTATTAATGACAACAAGACATAAATATTTACTGATATGGAACAACTCCAGGATGTGTAAGTTGAAAAAAGTTAAAGGAACACAACTGTATATATATTGATACGTTTCTATTTGTGTTGAAATTGTTTTTACACATCCCTTGAATATTTATAAGATATTTGTGAAGGTTTCTTAAAACTGTTTGTTTTACTTTTTAAAATCATGTTACAATTTAGATATCATGTGTCCCCCAAAAGCTCATGTGTAAAATAATACAAGAAAGTTCAGAGATTGAAATGTTGGGTTATGTGAGCCTTGACCTAATCAGTGCATTAATCCACTTGAATAGATTAACTGGGTGGTTAACTATAGGTTGTAGGATGTGTTGGGAGAAGGTAGTCAATGTGGGTATGCTTTTGGGGAGTATGGTATTTGAGCTGAGCTTAATCTCTCTCTCTCTCGGCTTCCTGATTGTCATGTCCTGAGCGACTTTCTTCTGCCATATCCTCTGCCATGTTATTCTGCTTCATCTTAGGCCCTGAAGAATGGAGTCTATGGAGAAACAGAAAGAGAGAGAGAGGAAATTTATACCCCAAAGGCACACCCCAGGACCCACCTCCTCCAGCCACACCCTACTGCCTTTGGTTACCACCCAGATAATCCATTCAACTGGATTAATGCACTGATTTATTTAAGACTCTCATCTAAATGTTCTTGCATTGTCTGGCTTTTGGGGGACACCATATCTAAACCAAATCATATATGTATGATTTATATTTTTTTCCTAAAGAATAATAATACATAAATAAAACCTTACAGGATCTTCTTATAGAATATTAAAAAATTCTGGATTTCTGAACTAGCAAGTTTGGATTTGGCACATATGGGCATTTCTTGCCTTGTTTTTATTATTTTTCTTTGCCTAGCTACATAGCCACCATGAGCCCAGGGAAGAAAGGCACAGACTTCTAACCATTGACATGATGTGCTGTGGGCAATAGCCCCAAAAGGTTATGCATTAAATTCAGTGCTGGATGAGAACCTGGTGGATCCTGGTATCCTGTGTGCTGTCACTTCAGTTATTGTGTTGTAGACTTGTGGAGAGTTCCATGGAGGTAGGGAGATAGAGGTTGCCCAGGATGATGGCCAAACATTATAGAAGGCAGGAGAGTAAGGGTCAGGCTGGCAGCTGTATACCTTCTAATATGGAGATTGTGGAGGGCTATTCTATTTCCCTTTTGAATGTCAACCCTAGATGAGCTTTTTGTTGTTGTTGTTTGCATCTGCTTGCTGCCTTGAGCTTGTGCCCATGCCCATATGGTCTTTTCTAACTGCAGTACCATTTCCTAATCTCTGCTATCCTGTCTTGCCTTTCCTTCAAAGGTGGTTGAAGTATTCATCTTACCTTGCTCATGGCTCCAACCATAGCAGTTCTACAGTCCCCCCATATCCACAGGACATATGTTCTAAGACCCCAGTGGATACATTAAATCAAGGCTAGTTATGAACACTATGATTTAATGCATTTTCCATTTTAACTAAAAACTTATCACAAACGGTGGCAGTAACTTTTACAGTTTGAGGTGTGACAGCACAATTAGCATGAATTTCTTTTTCCTTCCTCACAATTTTACAGATAGAAGATTAGTTCTTACAATAGTTCTTAGCAATCTTGGCACATTTTTTTCTTTTCTAAGGAGTTTCACCTTTTCACTTAAAGGAAGCAGTTAACACATTCTCTGGCACATATGAGAAGCCAGCATCACTACTCTTGTGCTTTGGGACCACCACAATTAAGTAAAATAAGTACAGCAATACTCTAACAGTCCATCTGATAACCAAGAGTACTACTAAGTGACTAATGGCTGGGGTAGCATATACAGCATGGATACACTGAATGGTTTACATCCCTGGCAGGATGAAGTGGGACATTGAATCATCACATTACTCAGAATGAATAGTGAGGCCACATCATGCCACTTGGACCAGCGTGCAATTTAAAACTTATTTCCGAAAATCTCCATTTAATGTTTTTGGACTGTGATTGACCACAGGTAACTGAAACTATAGAAAGCAAAACCACAGGTAAGGGAGGAACACTGTAATCACCCTTTACTCCTGGGATCTCTTTATCTGTATCTGGGTTTCCTCATTTATCTCTTTCTACTGGGGCTTATTATTTTTTTCCTCATCTTATCTCCCCTGCTAAAGACTTTAATTACATGCTAATAAGGCCAGAGTCATTCATCTTTTTATTTTCCTCTACTGCAGTGAAAGGATTTTCCAGGATCTGTCAGTGTTGAATGTGTGGTCTGGTATCTCTGAGTATAGCCAGTACAGTGATCTGAGATTTCATGTCTCTGAGATACTTAAAATGGTAACTGAACTAATGATTTGATTTAGTCAGCTTTTTCACTGCTGTGACTAAAGACCTGACAAGAACAATTTTAGAGAAGGAAAATGTTTATTTGGAGGGCTCATTGCTTCAGTCCTTGACAGCTGGCTGCATTTCTTGGGGCTCCAGGTGAGGCAGAACAACATGGCAGAGGAGTATGATAGAAGGAAACAGCTCCCATAATGATCAGAAAGCAGACAGAGACTCCACTTTCCAGATACAAAATATATATACTCCAAAGGCATGCCCCCAATGCCTTATCTCTTCCAGCCACACCCTACCTGCCTTCAGTTACCACTTAGTTAATCCCTATCAGTGGATAATTCACTGAAGTCTCTCAATTATTTCACCATTTAGCCTTCTTGCCTTGTCTTACACATGAGCTTTTGAGGGACACCTAATATCTAAACCATAACATGATTGAAGGAAAACCACTTGAGAAGAATGAATTTCTGTTGTTTTAGCAAAGGAAGTAGGAGGCATTTTAAAGTGCAATTTTGGGGTGTAGTGAGGGAGGGGGAAGCATAGGGATTAGTAGAGCCAAGGCATGGGAGAACCCTCCAATGGACATTGGATACAAGTCCCTATGACCAAGAAATGAGGATTCCTGTTTTTTCCAGATTAGCACAGGAAACTGAGCAAGAAGTCAGAGATGAGTTCACTCAATTTGCAATGTAGAAATATTGTCTTAAATATTTTTGCTTGTATGTTTCTCTGACTTGCTTAATATTTCCCATCAGAATTCTCCATGTTTTCCAACCAAGCTGTTTGTTGTCTTTCTTCTTTCTTTCTTCCCTATCAAAAATAATGAAACATTAAACATGAAAAGCCAGTTGTCACACGTGAGAGTCTTATGGCTTGAGGTTTTTAATATTTGTGTGAATTTCTCATATATATCCATTACCCTTTTCTCTAAACTTAACAGCTATTCTAGAGTTAGAGGTTTTAAAACATTGTCCTTTATTTTAGTTTGCTTTTGTGTCACTGTTAACCAAGTACATGACAAAAATAATTTGAGGAGGAGAAGTTTATTTGGGGCTTGATTGGGTTTATTGGGTTTCACAAGTTTCATTCCCTAGAGGTTGACTCCATTGCTCTGGACCCAAGGTGAGGCAGCACATCATGGTGGTGGTCCAGGGGAGAAAAGCTGC
The DNA here is from genome assembly GCF_048772815.1 of Callospermophilus lateralis. NCBI lineage: Eukaryota > Metazoa > Chordata > Mammalia > Rodentia > Sciuridae > Callospermophilus > Callospermophilus lateralis. The sequence continues at coordinate 3,539,697 of NW_027514826.1, read as the reverse complement.
TCAGCTCATGGTGGGGTCAGGAAAGCAGATGAAGAGGGAAGAGGAAGGGAACACAGGAAGATGTGAACCTCTGGGGTACACCCCCAGTGACTCACCTCCTTCAGCTATGCCCTCTTGCCTATATTTACCACCCAGTCAGTTCATTCAAACTAAGGCGGACTGATGAGGTCGCAACTCTTACAATCCAACAATTTTACCTCTGAATGTTCCTGCATTAACAAAGGAGTTTTATTTAAACCATAACAGCCTTGTTTTGCCTTATTCTACTTTTATTTCAGGAGGTCATCACACTAGGACCTATAGGCCAACCACTGCGTGTTTTTGGAAAAAAAGTTTTATTGGTACACTGCCATGTTTGTTCACTTATATATGTTACTCAAGGTTGGAGTTGTGTAGTTTCAACAAAAACACATGTTGTCTGTAAGGCTGAAAGTATCCACTGCCTAGCCCTTTTCAGGAAAAGTTTGTGGATCCCTACTGTGTATATTAAATTGTCACTTCATATTTTTTTCTCAACCCCCACCACGATCATATTTTCTTCTTGGTTCGTTCTTCTGTAGTGTTTATGTCACGACAGACCCAATCACTCAGCACATCCCACCAGCTGCATGTGTGCAGCCCTGTCCTCCTCAGTGATTCCCTTGCCTGGCTTTCAGTGTGGATGATCACTGAGTTTCTGCCTTTACTCCTTCAGTGGAGGGGTAGCTGGTGTTGACCAGATGATCTTGTTATCGTAACCAGGTATCAATTTAACTGCATTATCTGCTCAACCTCTTGGCAACATAAGAGCAGAAAATGGTCTTTTCCTTATTGAAGAAAAGGAGACATAGATCATTAACTTGTCTCAAATCTCATGACTTGCCAGTATGAAAGTCTGGATATAAACAAGGTCTGTCTGACTCCAGAGGTCAGTTCTTACTTCTCCATTGTGCCAATATCTCATCAAAGCCAAGCCCTGCTGCACTTGAACTAATGTCTGTGTTTGGCTCCCCTGTGTCATCCACCTGGAGAGCTAGAAACTCCTTTGTTGCTTCTTTTTCTTATCCTTCTTCTTACTTTTACATCTTAAATAGCATTGTTTAAGACTCTTCTTATTCATTCCTCTCTTCTGTAGAAATCTTAACCATGATTCAACCTTGAAGAACCAACTTTATGCAGAAGACTACTAATTCATAACCTTTTCTTTGTGAACTAAATCATGGGACTGATTTTTGTCAGAGCTTAACCCACCCAGTCTTTCTGATTGATCATTGTGATTTTCTCAGTTATCCCCCTGAACTTTCATTTCTGCCCTAGAACCAGTTTCCCCCTGACCTCAGGGTTTCTGTTTAGGGCACCTTATTCTTCATGTGCTAAGATTCAGAACAAAGTGGTCTTGTATCCTTTTTTCTTCTCCATCACCTCCCATGACTCATTCTGCAACACCTTGTGTCTTCATCTCATTGTGTTCCACTCTGGCCACTTCACCCTGGCAGTTTTCACAATGCCTTTTGCTTAGCTTGATATCATAGCTTCTTTCTAACTGTCATTATTGCTCCAGGCTTGGATTGACAGATTCTTGGGGTACTCTCTCCTCTTGACCTTCTGTTATGGTCTGAATGTGTCCTTACAAAATTCATTGGGAATCTAATACCCATTGTGGTGGTATTAAGAACTAGGAGTGAGTAAGACATGAGGGTCTGCTCTCATGAGCAAGATTGGTATGCTTATTAAAGAGGTTGAAGGGAGCTACCCTCCATTTCTGCCTCATGAGGATGTAGCAACAAAGTGTCATCTTTGAGCCTGAGAGAGAACCCTCAACACCAGATCTGCTGGCACCGTGATCTTGGATTTCTCAACCTCCAGGATTGTGAGAAATAAATTAGTATAATGAAATACCTGAGTCATTTAGGTTTATAAAGACAAAGGGTTTATTTTGACACATGGGTCTGGAGGTTATAGTTCAAGATGAGTCGTCCCTATTTTTTAGACCTCTGACAAAGGCAGCACATCATGGTAGGAGTGTGTATTTTATCAGTGACTCACAGACTTCCTACTTCAGAGCACACCTTCCAATAGTGCCACCTGAGGGACCAAACCTTCAATTACAATGAATCCTTGGGGGACACTACCCATATTCAAGCCATAGCCATTACCCAGTGTCAAGTAGTTTGTTTTAACAGCAGAAATGGATTAAGATGCGTTCTTAACACAGTACAGGCATGCCCATCCATTCTTTCTCTTATTTCATACAGTTATAATCAAGTCATTGTATTCATTTTTATCTTCTATCTGCTTAGAAACTCTACAATTTCTTATTGACAAACACATTAAATGTTAAAATCTATTAATATCTAGATTAGCACACAAAGCTGGCCTGTATGTGGTCTCCTTTTTTTTCTGGCAAGGATCATTGACTATGTTCCCTGAGTTTGAGGAAAATAGGCACTTTGGTATTCTCAATAAGTGGTCTTAATAGCACCTCCATACTATTACATCTGCAATCCTGCAAGCTTGTTTCAATTGCTGTTTCCTCTGTGGAGTCACTGATTTCGAGGCAATGTGAATTTTCTCCCTCCAAGTCACTACATTTCTTGGGTGGGACTTCTCTTGTGGCATTTGGCCTTAGACAAAGCTGTGATGACTGGTGAACTTGCTATATACTTCTTTGTTCATTGCACTACTAATATACCAAAGGGGGGAATTCTTCTCTGATTTAACTAATCTGATGTTTAAGATCCCTGGGAAATGTTTCATGAATATTTGCTGAATTATTCTGAATAGAATTAGCCATTTAGTGGTTACCCATGAAATTTAACAGTTGTCTCATTCTGGTATCCCCAATATATTGTTGATCGGGTAACATTTATTTTAATTTTAAATATCATCTTTGTCCAAAGTCCTGACACATACTGCCTCAGTGTGTTGGAACATAACAAATCTAGGAATAGCTCTGGGCATGGGGTGCCCTTTCTGGGTCTCTGTTTTAGTCAGCTATTTTAATACTGTGACTAAGGGATCTGACCAGACAATTGTAGAAGTTCATTTGGGGACTCATGGTTTCAGAGGTCTCAATCCATGGACAGCCAGACAGCTCTGACTCCATCCCTCGGGGCTCAGGGTAATACAGGACATCATGGTGGAAGAGTGTGGCAGAGGGAAACAGCTCACATGATGATCAGAAAGTAAAGAGAGACTCCACTCACCAGATAAAATATATACCCCATAGCCATGCTCCCAGTGAACCACTTTTGTCAACCACACCCTGCCTGCCTCTAATTACCACTCAGTTAATCCCTTCAGAAGATTAATTCACTGATTGGGTTAAGACTTTTACAACCCAGTCATTTCTCCTCTGAACCTTCTTGCATTGACTCAGATTGAGCTTCTGGGGGACCCCTCACATCCAAACCATACCAGTTACTAACTCAGCTCTATGGCATTGAGTTTGGCTCTTGGTGTTTCTGGGCTTTACTTTTCTCATCTGTAAAGGGATCTAGAAAAATATTCTTTTCAAATAGAGCAGCAGCACTAGGGAGTGATTTTGCACCCTGCTATCGGGGAACATTTGGCAGTGTCCAGAGATATTTTTGTTTGTTCCTACTTGGCAGGTATGTACTTCTAGGCCAGGAATGCTTCTAAATATCCTTATTGCATAGAATGACCCCCACAACAAAGAATTACTGGTACAAATGTCATTAATATTTGAGAAACCTGAAAGTATAGCATATATGACTTAAAATCTTATTTTAATGAATCGAGTGACTATTGTAAGCCTGATATTTTAAATTATAATTTAATTTAGTAATGACTAATTCTTTCTCAAGAGTTATCCTGATATTCAATTTTTTTTTGTTTTATTAGTGTGTAAGAAAAGTGGAAAATGAACATTATTAGGGGGCCCTAAAACTATGTAATTTAAAGTCATCTTCATCTTACTGGGTCCGTCACTTCTCAGAGTTCTATTTTAATGTTAGTACATTTAAAGAATTTGCAGGCAGGAAGTTCAGAAGAAATGGAAACCATGTATATGTGGAATTAACATGGGCTTTAAACAACTAGGTGAATTAAAGTAAACCTTTCTTTGAATTCCTTAAGAATCAAAGTTACAGGTGTTTTTTGGAAAAGTTCCTGCAGCTTGGTGAGATTAGAACATGGAAAGTTTGAAGGTAATAATATTTCCATTGCTTGGGACTAGCTTATGTAATCGGTACATTATAGTTTGGAGAATTTGTCTTGTTAAAAACACCAGAATCAAAAAGTAAAGCTGGGGAGTAGAAATAGCATGAGTGGTTTAGTACACAAAAGTGGATCATGTGGCAGGTACAGCACTTGTTTCTTTAGGATCCCAACCATGTAGCTTGGGTCCCTTGCCAATGGCAGACACCAAAGGGACCTTTTACCTTGAGTGCATTTGAAGCAAATTGGGAAAACAAGATAATTTGTTCTTGATTCTTCCCTTCCATCATCCTTCTGTACACAGGTAAGTTTTGGAAAAACTACCTGCAAAGAAATATAATTTAATTAATAGGGAATTGCTGTTTTGGAATGAACTCAGAACTGCATTCTAAGAACCAAGTATGACACTGGCAGAATTGCAATGATTGGCAAAATTATAAAAAAAATTCTGAAATATATTGGAACAGTGGGAAATACTTACTAATTAAAAGAATTAGGTAATTTGGCATCTACACTGATCCACATTGCAGTGCCATTAGCTGCAATGTAGAACAGAGGGAGACCTCTCAGACTCTTGAGATTCCCTGACAGAATCGCTGCAGTGTTTTCCTCTGCTGGTCTTGAGTTAGAGATGACCTGGAGCTTCAGGGGGCAGAAAACCTAATGAAGGGGAACTTGGTCAATTGGAAGGTTACTATCCCTATCCTTTCAGGGATCCATGCTCTCTGACTTTTGCTTCTCCATTCTTACTGGTATGTGGATTTCATTTACATGCTCCTGAGATAATTGTTTCAATATCTCACTTGCTGGAGGAAAGGAGAGAGAAGTACACAAGGGCAGAGGACACAGAGCTGACATCTCTTTGGCCAGCTCAAGTTCATGTGTGCACCTCTAGTTGAAAGGGGGCCTGGGAATCAGGCATCCTTAACAAGGCAACTGCTGCTCTGTTGGAACTGGAGTTCTAATGGCAAGGGGTCAGGGGAATGGATATAAGGGAGGCAACAGGTGTGTCTTTAGCTTGGTGTTCTTGCCTGTTACTCCATAGACATTCTCAGGGATCATAAATTTCTTTGTTGATTTAGAGAAGTAGATTAGAAAAACCAAAGTTGTACAAGTAGAGTTGTGTTTTCCTATTGCTTTTTTCTTTGACTTACTGAGCTAAAATTTGATGTCTTGGATTGTGATTCCTTTTTGTTGCCAGAAAGACATTAAAACTGACTTTTGGTATAGGCATTGTGCTGCATACAGGTTGAACATTTCTAATCCAAATATGGGAAATCTGAAGTGCTCGAAAATCTGAATCTTTTTGAGAACTGATATGATGCCACAAATAGAAAATACCACACTAAGAAACCTTGTTTCATGCACAAAATTATTGAAAATATTATATAAAATTAACTTCTGACTGTTTGTACAAAGTGTATATGAAACATGAATTTCATGCATAGTCTTGGGTCCCATTCCCAGGAGGTCTCATATGTATATTAAAATGATCCCAAATTTAAATATATCCCAAATCCAAAACACTTCCCAGGCATTTTGTATAAAGGAGACTGAGCCTGCATTTGATTTCCCTGCCAGGACTAAGGTCTTTATTTCCTATTCTGGTTCATAAATCTAGCTAAAAGGCCCTTTAATGCTGCAGCACTTGAGAAAGGCCAAAGAACAGGGTCGTATTTTTTTCCACATTTTTAATTAGTACATTACAGTTGTACATAATGATGGGATTTGTTGTCACAGATTTGTACATATACACAATACAACAATATGTGGGGGCAGTTTTTAATCTAGAGCAAGGAATACAAACCCTTGCTACTTTCAGGTTGTTGAGTGTATGGAAAGATGCTGTGTGAGGGAGAGATGATCTGGCCATCCAGGTTGCCTGTGTTTCTGGAATGTTCTGTTCCCCAATGGATGGAGCTTGGTGACAGTTATGTGGAAACTGGTAAGTGGTGCTGGCCACACAGGTGTTGGCTTCAGGGCTGCATACTGTGCTGTGAGAGGTGTGCACAAAAACCTGGCCACACTTATACACACTTTATTGTTACTCTTTTGACTCTTTTCAGCTGCCTGTGAAAATCAGAACTCCAGTGTCCCCTTGATGTATCTCTAGCCTGCCCCAGTCCAAGCTCTGGTAAACTTCTTTTGGGCCATCTTTTTTCCCTTTTAGCAGAAGGTCCTTTTCAATGCCTTGAAGAGGGTGTGGGCTGCTTTCAATCTATTGCTTTTAGGCTCCCATTGTACTGGGTTGCCGATTTTTTTTAAAGCCAGTTTTTCTTTTTCTACAGTGTTTGATGCTTAGCTGAGTGAAGCTGTCAAAATGTTTTCCTTCCATCATTAACATAGTCTGTCTTCACTCTGAGTTGTGTATTTTGTTTTGTTTTTGTTTAATCTGCTGAGCTACAGATTAACAGCCAGAACATCCCCTCCCCTCACACACCTCACTTCAGAACACATCAAGAACAAAATCCGTTTCAAAAAAGCATCCTAGACATTTCACAGTGCACAAGAGGACAGGCTGCCTGCTCCACAGACTGGAGGTGCTGTGCCTTCTGATGGAACCTTGCCATGGTAACGGGTGAAGGATAACTAAACCTGGGTAGAGAGGGAGGCAGTTTGGGGAGAGGACTTGGCTGGCAGACCCCTGTTCAGTCCCTCAGCATCATCTAATTTCTTACCACACTCTTTGGAATGACATTTTTCTGTCTAAGAGCACATTGTGTGCCTGTGTAGGGATGGCTTTTTTGTCTGTGCTCATGCCAAGTCTGTTTTCTGACGCCTTTCTTTTCCATGCTAGTATCAGGGGCTCTCCTCTCTATTCCTGCTTCTCTTATTCTCTGCTCAGTGCTGCTTTGGAGACGAGGGACCAGCTAGAGGACACTCAGATATATGAAGACATCACTGATTAGACAATACTGGAAATAGAAGTATTATGAAGAGTCGTCTTTTACTCTTTGGAAATGAGCTACAACTTTGATATAGTCTGATTGTGTGGCAGTGGTATCAGGACTGAAAATGCCTTCCATTTCTTAGGTGCCTGTCACATCCTAGAAACTTATCATGAGCTGTCTCATTTGATCCTCATGGGAATCCCTGAAGGTGGATAGTTATTCCCATTTTGTAGATGAGTAAAATGAGGATCAGGGAGGTTAGATAGTTTATCTAAGATCACACAACTTCTAAGTGATGGGCATTAAACCCAGAATGCTACTCAGTCAAGCACTGAGAAAAGTCTTGACATGTCATGTCATAGGTATTCAGTAAGTGTGTTTTGGGAATGAATTCATTTGCTCCTGGTCAGGTATCAATAAATGCTGGTATTGAATTATAATTCAGCATGTTCTCTAATTAGAAAAGAGATTGTCACTTAACTATTCCAATTAGTGCATATGTCTATCTGCAATGCTTTGTCAACAATGATCAGTCAGGTAACCAAATCCTTTCTTCACAAACAGCAGTGTGAACTTTGAACATTTAAATCACAAATACTGAAATGGCATTTTCTTCATTAATGTGGTGGTACTCTCCAGTGAAACCCATGCACATTGCTTCAATTGATAAAACAAATGGAATTTTATTGGAAAACTTGATAGAATGATGTGAAAGTTCACTTAGAAAAGCGAACATACCAAAATAACTTAGAGTTTGGACAAATATTGGTCAGAAAAGACTAGTATAATCAGAAGTATAAAAAGCTAAAATTGAAGAGGTTATAACAAAATAGAATAGTAAAATGGCTGGTCAGTGAAAGATAATAGACCAAAAACAGCCCCTGCCAATGTATCTATAAAAACTGAGCATGAGGTAAGAGAGGTCTACTAAGCTGTGAAAAAAATAATTATATCATTAATATATTATGCTTTTTTATATCAGAAATACAGTAGTACATGCACACATTTCTAGTAAAAGTCACATCTTTCTATAATTTCACTCCCAAGAATAAATTACTATTAATACTTTGAGTTATATTACAAATATGCTTACAGAATTGCATACCTGAGGAGAGGCAGCATGGGGTGTTGGTTAGGAATGCTGGCTCTGATCTAACAGTCTGGGTTCAAGTCCTGGCTGTGGGACCTTGAACATCGTGAACTTTCTCGTCCTTCTCATGTTTAACATTTCAGAATTCTTAATTGAATCTAGTCCTTAGGTGTAAGTGATCCTTGGAAACCTGTAAATGGAAGTTCTGAGATGGAGTACTTGATAATATTAGGTGCATAGTCTTTGTTGAGTGGATACCATCAGAATTCATCTGAGGCCTGCATTTTGTATACAAAATATGCACAGGTACACACACACACACACACATGTACACACACACACAAAATCAAAGCCAAAGTTGATGAGAAAAATGGTTCTTGTTCTTTTCTGTCCCCATTTATTTCTATCTTTTTTTTATAACTATCATTAAAAACCTTCAGAAGAGAGAGAGGTTAAAAATAGCATGAAAGGGAAGAACTGGTGCTGTACACTGAAATCCTTAGGAAATTGATGGTGCGTTGACTAGAAGTTAGAGACTGTTGCTTACTTATTTGTGTTGTTTTATACCTTCTCTCTGCTTTTGCCCTCTTCACTCTTCCTATGTTCTTCCTAGAGTGAGAAGTGAATATTTTATTTATTTCTAGGAAAGTGAATTCAGCTTAAAAACACCAAGGGATGGCCTCTGTTTCCATGTGACAACACCCCACTTAAAAAGCAGGCTGAGAGTTTCTAGAGACCTGAGAAAACAACTTGACTTGATATGATGGAAATCAACATATGCCCTAATTTAAATGGAGATGTCTGCTGCATTTGAATTTCTCTCCTCATAATATTTTCCTCTGGGAAATCAAATGTCTATGATTACGAGAAACCATTATTATTTGGATACTGAATGTCAAGACCACATTCTCTTGGCGTCGTTTGCACTTTGAAGCCAAATGCTTCAGTACCACTAAGTTTCACTGCAGTATGTTTGTTAGTGATGCAAAGATAGAGCCTTTGGTGAAATTTAGCAAAAAAAAAAAAATCTCGGCATATTTCATTATAGCAATTATCATCTTCCCTGTACTGAAGCAAAGCCATTGACCCCCTGATGTGGTATTGTAATGAGTCAATATGGGGATGGGAAGCAAACATATTTGCTGTATTCATCCAAGTCATTATTTTTATTGAGATCCAATTTACATATCAAAAATGTATCAGTTGTAAAAATTTTAAACTTGTGCCATCATCATGATCTAGTTGTGAAGGATTTTCAAAACCCCCAAAAGTTCCCCGATGCCCATTTGCATTCATTCCCCCTGTTGAGCCCAACTAGCCAAAAAGACTCTAAATAAAAAGGAAAAGCTGGGATGGCTGGGAATGGTGACACACCCCTGTAATCCCAGCAGCTAGGGAGACAAGGCAGGAGGATTGCAAGTTCAAGGCCAGCTTCAGCAACTGAGTTAGGCCCTGTCTCAAAATGAAAAATAATAAGGGCTGGGGATTTGGTGCCCCTGGGTTCAATCCCTGATACCAAAGTGAGAAGCGGAAAGGGAGGGGAAGAGAAAGAACCCCAATGCATGGTAAGAATGTCTTTATATTTTTGTAATTCCAGCCTAACAATGGCAAAGCTGCAGAGGAGGAAGCCCAGGGCACAGCTCGCTGGGGAATTGAATAAAGTTTCCCAACCTATAATAGCATGCCTTGTATGCTCTTGGTGGTCAGTAGCCTAAGTGCATGTCAAAATTATGAGGCATGGAGACAGGTTCTACTGTGAATATCAAAAACATTCTTGGAGATTCCTCTAAGGAATTCTGGCAGTAGTACTATCCAGATAAAGATAGGTTGCTGATATCAAGGGCTTCATTCCAGAACAGCTGCAGGGTGTATTAAACAGGACCTGGACCTATATAATGAAGGCCTTGGTGATATCATTATCACTTCTGTGGGCTCTGTGGGCCTTATCTTGATAAGAACAGTCTTCACGGGAGAACTCTGCTTCACTGTTTCCTGGTTTCCCTTCTCTTTGTTGATCTTGCCAGTTTGCAGCATAATTATTTAAGGTTGACAGGTCCCATGTCTGTTGTCCACTGTTGAACCTAACACCTGCCTTATGGGCAATGTTAAACTTTGTTGGCCCCATGGTGGCTTTTGGCTATGCTCAGTCATATGTTCATGGAGCTCCAGGGGCCCCTAACACATCATCTCTGCCTTGGGTGATCTTCCTGGCCTAGGTGAAACTTATTTGTAGCATGTGGGAAGCTGGAAATATCTCAGCACCCCATGGGGGTGGGGATATAGTTCAATTGTACAGCACTTAACTAGCATACAAGAGGCCCTGGATATGAGCCCCCAGCACTGCCCCCCCCAACAACAACAACAAAAACAAAATGCCCCATGGATTACCCTGCAGTCTTACAAAATAGAACTGTTTAAATCCATCTGACTTTGTTTGTCTGTTGAGATTATTTATAACCCAGAATTAGGATATATTGTGATGAATTGTGGACCAAAGAAAATGAAGTTATTACTTGATACTCTTCATAAATTTTTCAAAGGCCATCTGAACTCTTCAATTTGAATCCTGTGCTAATGACTGTTTGCTGTTATTTAACAGCAAACCTGGGGACCTGGCCACACGGGGAAGTCGTCAGAGCCAAGGCTGTGTGAAGGGCCCTTCAGTGTACTCTTGATTCCCCATGCAATTTTTTGGCATTTCTCCTTTTCCATGTCATTAAAGAAATTAGATGAAGGCAATTTATAAGGAAATGATACATATCTGTTAAGGACTCTTGCATTTTCCATGATACACGGGGGACAGAGGAATATTAATATTCCATTGTGCTTCGGTTATCCATCTACTGGGCAGGTATAATTCTCAAAGCAGAACTCTCCAGTATAATTTAGAGTTTTCAAAATCATGGACATTGAGCTCCCCTAGAGTCAAGGAGTTGGCTGTTTAGTGGCATCTCCTTTAATTTCTGATTTATGAAATAAGTTTCTTACATATTTCACTATAATTATGTAAGCATCCACCTTTTTGAAATCTGTGGACTACTATATAAATGTCTAGTATAAACAAATTGCTCAGATACAGATATTTTAAAATCATGGCTTACCACTTACAAAACAGGTGATCTGTGATGACAGGTGAGGGGAGCTCTGTTTTATTTGTGTGTTGTCCTTGGTGCCCAGGCTGTAGAGCACAAGTGGAGAAAGAGTGGGAGCTCTGGCCTGACACCTCTCTTTGAATCCCATTTAGATAATGTCTGTGCAAGATCTTAGTAGGGATATTTCTTATCAGTTGTGCAGACAAGAAAGCACAGCTGAGATGTTTTAAAAACAGACCATAAAGGGAAAACCCAAATACCCTCTATGACTTTTATGATGGAATTTTGTTCAGTTTAGTTAACAATGACTGAGCACTTACTGTAAGCCAGTTTCATAGGGCATTTATCCCATGCTCAGAACAGTGCTGCTGGGGATCATCTACCTCTTATACACATGTTGACAGGGTCCTGGAATTAATGCTCTTTGGGAAGGCCCAGTAGCCTTTTATACCACCCAACTACTGTCTTGTAGTACTGCATTGCTGAGAATGGCACTGCACAGCTGGCTCTAGACCCTCCCTGAACTAGTAAGAGCAACAGCAGGAACACCAGGAGCTATTCCTGACAAAGACAGAAAGGTGAGGGGTTTAGTTGGTCATTGTCCACTCATATCTTGAGCCCTGGAGTGTGGCTGAGTTGCAGGGAGGACTAAGAAACATTAGGAACCCTAGTTTTAGTCTCCATTACTGATTGTACCCCAGGCTTGTCTTCCTGCTCCTCAGTCTTTTTATAGCAAACAAGGGTTGATGAAAACTCCAGTGTTTACAATTCAATTGTAACTACATAAATTGACCAATGAGGCTGTCTTGTAGTAGCAATCATTAAATCACAGAAAATGGAGTATGTTTGCTCCACTTTGGGTCCAGTGACCCCTTTGTGGCTGGGAGCAGGGGTACACAGCACAATGCTTAAGCAGCTGACTTTCTGGAGTCTGTTTTTGAGGGTTGGATGGCAAATAGATCCCCAGAAAGGGACATTGGGGAGAATGGAAGTCCATATAGGTGCTGACCTCTGAGCCTGCCTCCCACCTGTGCTCTCTTGCAATACCTAGGCTTAGGATCCAGCTGCTTCCAAGCTTTACTGACCCAGAGGTGGTTGCATTCCTTGAAGGGTGGGCGTTGCTTGTTGAATATGGCTTTTGTTTTATGATCTGCCTTTATTGAGTCAAATTGAGGATAGTTTTTGAAGCTGGCCTCTGCTTTGGCACAAAATATAATTAGACAAATGTGCCACCCAATTAACTTGTACCTCTAATTTTTGAATATGGATAAAATGTTTTAAGTAACTGCAGACATCTATTGTTTAATCTGAGATCACTTGTCACTTAAAAAAAAAAAACAGCTGTGTTGATATCTATTAAACTCCAGTGGGCAAAAAAAAAAAAAAATTGTATGTTAGCAATAATGTGCACATTAGATATCATTAGATCACTAGATAAAAATTACCTTATTATGGGAAGAGTTTGGATGGTTGAAGTTTCACTTTGAAAGTTTAGCATATTTTCCAGTTCCCCAACACTACTTTCTAAATTCTCAAAGTCTCTGAAGTCATTTGATTGACAATTACTTAAGCACGCTTATCCTGAAGTTGCCTCTTGGGTGCTTCTGAACATGCTGGGGAGGGAAGTTCTTGCAGGTAGAGTTTGGAAATCTTTCACTCTCAATTTTTTTTTAAATTCTCAGATTTTTACAAGGACAGTTAATTTTTACTTTTATTCTCTTGAAGCTTTTTCACTGTTTAAAAGGCCGTATCAAATGTATTCATATACACACAAGTGAGAGAAATTGTCTATGAGGTTTTAAAATATTCTGAATAATATTTTATTTCTTTTTAGCTGTCTCCGTTATGAGGTACAGCACCTCTGCTTTTGGGTTTGCAGTAAGTAATCTGAAATGTACTTTCATGAAATTTTGCACGATTTTCCTAAGCTCATGAGTCTCACCCTAAGCCCTCAAATAAGAGGGTGGTTGGAATGGGTAACACACCTTTTATGGAAAGAGCTTCTATAAAAATTATAATTCAGTAGAATTAAACTGCAATGAGACTATATTTCTCCAGCACAGCTGGAAGGGAACCACATTTTTAACAAAGTGGTTAGTTGAGAGGGTGTTTTAGGAATCTCAGTTCTTTTTTCTCTTCCAGGTTATGTGTAGACCTGGCCTGTACTGAAGTGATGCATTTGCTGGTGTCGACAGAGCTGTTTGAGAGTTAGGATTGATACTACTCACATTGGGATAAGCCAGTCTGTAGCCCAACTAGGACTGCCTGAATTCTCAGCCTGCCCCCTGAGGGAAGTTGGTCAGAGAAAGCAGGTCTCTTTTTACAGGATTAGGGTTAATATGTTGAAGCATTGGGTGACAATTCCCCATGCCCCTTCAAGTGTCAGTGCTTGTAGTTTTCTGGATGAGTAGTGTGACATGGTGTGATGACTCACAAAAGAGCTCATTTCACATCCCTTCTGCATAGAGGTAGGGTTTCCTGTAGCTGAGGGTATGTGTGCATGTTCTTAAACACACTTCTGCCCTTTGTTGTTAAGAATTTAATGTTTGGTGGGTATGCAGATTCTTTTCAGAATCTGAAGAAGGATGTGGATTGTCAAGAATAATGCGCATCACTGCACACACACACCACATATATACACACACACTTTCTTCCTTTACTTTAGCAAGACCTCCCCTTTCCCCTGAACACCCTCTCCTTCCATCCATTTTTCTCTCTCTCTTATTCAAACAAAGTGCTGAATTTTGTATTCAATATTGAAGTGTTGGTGTACTTCCTGGAGCTTCTGGGTGACTCCTATCCTTACCCCTGAACCCAGGTAAAGCAGTTTCATTGACAGTCAGTAAAAGGATCCTTACCCAAGATCCTTGGCTTGGGATATGCAGGAAAATGTTGAAATTATCTTGCTGGCCTTGGGGAAATCAGGGCCACATCTTCTAGAACAGTGTACCCCTGTCCCACATTTCCAGAGTGCTAAGAGTCAGGGGATGTGGCAGCAGATCCCACCAATAACACAGAGGCTCTGATGCTGCTACCAGGTCAGCACTTGGGTATTGAGGCTCCAGTCTTCCCAGATTTTATGATGAAGATCTTGAATGGCTGCATCAAAGCATCTAAAAAACAGTGCTTCGAATCACTCATTCAGATATTCTGAATCACAGCATAGTTCTCCTGTGTCTTCATAGCCATGCCCCATTAATTCTGGAAAAACCACTAAAGTCATGTCTCTTTCTTCTAGTTTGACGCCATCTGCATGTCCTGTCATCAGCGGCTGCGGTACACTCTGCTCATAGAGAGTACATGTAAGTGGATTCTTATCTTTTTTGCAGACTACAGAACTCTTACAAGTGAGGGCATGCAATGAGAAAGTCCTCAAACTGCCTTTGAAGGCACCTGATGTGATTTTTAACCACGTGACAAGTCTCTCCTGGGATGGTTAAAAAGATGGAGTGTATCTGTTTAATTCTCTGTTCCCTGCTCTTCAGTCTGGAGTGAATATTTATTTGCTTGTCTGTCCATCCTTCCTTCATTTCTTCCTCCCTCCCTCCATCTCTTCCTCCATCACTCTCTTTCCCCTCCTTTTTTCTTTCCCAGGACCACACACATGCTTGGCAAGTACTCTACCACCGAGCTACACCCTGCAAACCCCCAGAGTCAGATTTTGGGTTTTGAGAATCAGTACTTGCTATCTCAACACTGCATTCCCTCATCTGGAAAGGCAGGAAATAATTCCTCTCTATGCATTGTGATGAATACATACACATGCAGGTACATAAACATATTAATTTTTGTGTGTTTATATGTATGTGTGTGAGCATGTGTGTGTATCAGGGCAAGAGTTTTGCCCTGCTTCTGCAGCTTTTGAATTGTTCAACACAAGTGAGCAAATGCCTCCCTGCTGAGATTTATGATAGTGCCTGGAGAAAAGGTATTTTTTAAAATTAATTTATTTTTTTGTTGCATTATAATCTTACATAACAATGGGATTCATTATGCCATTTTTGTACATGCATATGACCTAATTTGGTCGATCTCATTTCCAAGTACCTTCCCTTTCCCTTCCCTCCTTCCTGCCTCTGATCTACTTGCTTTACTCAATTGATCTCTCTTCCATTATTATTATAATCTAATTATATGTAAAAGTGGTATTGATTGTGGTATATTTGTATATAGGCATGGCATAATTTGGTAGATTTTATTCCCAGTACTTTCCCATACCCTGCCCTCTTCTCTTCCTCTCAATCCCTTTTCTCTACTCTATTGGTTTCTAGAAGGTACTCTTGAATGGGATGGTAAACTGTACTCTTAACATTCAAAGGTTGAGAGGTCTCTTTGATGCCAGGAGATGCAGACAGTAATGTACTCAAGATTGAATTTGCCTAATGGAAAATTCAAAGATGACACCATAATGAGTTCACTAATGAATTTTAGTTTACTTTATTGTTGGTTTTGGGTAGTACACAGAAACTTCTTTTATGTGTTAAATACTTTTTATGTGTATTAGCTCTTTTAACAAATATTAAGTATTGAGTTTGTGATATCATGGATCATTTTAGAGAAAGTTAATTTTAAAAAGTGCATTAATTTGTGGCTGAAAAAAACAAGAAAACAATTGTAAGTACCAAATTAATTTTGTAAAATTACAAGCAGTGGTTCTGAAATGATCAAAATTGTATTAACACTGGTCTATCTGAAGGAGCAGCTAATGCTTCTACCCAATCTGTTATGTGGGTATTTGAAAAATTCAGTAAAAGAAGTCTCCATATCATTATCTAGGGAAATTCTTGGATTTCAAGAACTAGCCACTGTCTTGACAGAAGAACATGTAATCTTCGGTTCTATAGTTGCACTATCCAATATTCTTACCACTAATGCAATATTTTAGCACTTGATCTGTGGCTTGTCCAAACTGAGATGTGTTGGAAGTGTAAAATACCTACTAAATTCCCAAGATAGTAAGAAAAAAAGAATGTGAAAGTTTTATTAATATTGAGAATATTGATTGCATTACATGTTAGTATCAGAATACTTTAGATATATTGGACTAAACTATTAGAACTACTTTTTCTTCTGTTTATTTTTAAATATGGTTTCTAGGTGTTGAAAATTATGTGTCTTGCATTCTATTTCTATATATAGGAGAAATGAGAAGGATTTTAAGTAGAGAACTCTTCTCTCTGCCTATTCTTTCTTATTTTAGAGTTAATCAAGAATTTGCTTTACAGTTCCAGAAGGAATTGGGTTCAGAGTGTCCCAATTTCTCTTTTCTAATTTGCCTTTTTTTCTGATTTTCTTTTGTCCCAGATGATTTTCATGTTTATTGGTTATAGTCATAAATTATTGTAGATTTTTTCCTTTTCCCCCCCCTCTGTGTTGAGGATTACACCCAGGAAGTGTTTCATCTCTGAACTATACCCCATCCCTTTTTAATTTTATTTTTGAGACAGGGTCTCACAAAATTGTAATCCTCCTGCCTCAGGCTCCTGAGAAAATGGGATTATAGGTGTCTACCACCATACCCAGCTATTGTGGCTTTTCTGTGAGAGTCAGTTTCTCTGTAAAGTTTGCCCAGATCAAGTTTAATGACAAGAAATATCTTTGGTTTCACTGTTTTTAATGATACCCAAACAAATACCATTGCAGAAAGTCTATATTATTATCCTAAAGGCAGAACTCAGAGATGATGCTTTTATAATTCCTAGGCGGTTGTTCGTTAGAAGATGCCAATGAATGCACTTGGAGATTTCTAATCTAGGAATTAAAATTATATTCACAGTCTTCTGTATTGTTGGCTTTAAAGTTTTAATCTCTGGCATATCTCATGTAAGTTAAAAATTCATGAAATCACTGCCAGCTGAGAAACTGATGTTTGCATATTAATGAGCATAAATGAATTATGAGCAGCATAACTAGAAAAACCATTTGTTTTCATGATGTTGCTAGAGAAGATTATTAGATGGAAATGGAAATATCCAAGTGGGCCTTGGTTAAGCTTTCTTATTTTTCTGTTCTGGACTCAAAGCCACTGAATGAGTTTGAATTTCCAATGCAAAGAAAATAGAAACTTTTTTTGATCTTGCTTTCTGTTGACTGTCCTGACTATGCATATGCTGGGGTGTTTGATGCTAGAGGAAGAGAGATACCACTTCTGCACCACCACAGAAGGGTAACCCCAATTGTTTTATTCCATTAAAATGGGTTTTTTTTTGTTTAAATAACCCACATAAATGAAAAGTTGTGCTCCATTTGTGTGCAATGAATCGAAATCCATTCTGCTGCCATGTATAATTAATTAGAACAAATAAAAAATTAAAATATAAAAAAACATAAAATTTTCCTCTTAACCATTTTTAACATTTTTAAAAACATTATTTATTTATTCTTTAGATATATATGACAGCAGATTGCATTTTTGGGTCATTATACACATTGCAGCACAACTTTTCTTTTCTCTGGTTGTATATGATATAGCTTTATACCATATGTGCAGTCATACATGTACTTAGGGTAATGATGTCCATCTCATTCGACCATCTTTCCTATCCCCATAACCCCTCCCGTCCTCTCCCTCCCATTTGCCATTTTTAAGTGTGCAGTTCAGTTGTATTAATTTTATTCACATTGTTGTGAAACAGATTCCCAGAACTATTTTATTTTGCAAAACTGAAATTCTATGCCCATTGAACACTTCTGCATTTCTTTCTCACTCCAGCTCCTGGTAACAGCAGTCACTTGCTGGTTCTATGACTTTGACGATGCTAGATGCCTCATAAAGGGGTCATGAAGTCTTTGATTTTTGTGACCAGCTTATTTTAATTTGTACACTGTCTTCAAGGCTCATCCATCTTTCATTGTGTGACACAATTTCTTTCTCTAAAGATTGAGTAATATTCCACTGTATGTATATAGCATATTTTGTATATCCATTCATTCATAGATAGGTATTTATATTGCTTCCACCTCTTGTTTATTGGGATAATGCTACCATGAATGGGTGTGTAAATATCTCTTTGAGAACTTGCTTTCAGTTCTTTTGGATATATATCCAGAAGTGGCATTCCTGAATCCCATGGAAGTCATATCTTAAAATTTTTGAGGAACTTCCATTCTGTTTTCCACAGCACTTGCACCATTTTATAATCCCATTTACTAGTTATTCAAGCTCCAAATTTTGTCAGTCACTTTTCTGTGAATAACGGGTATGGGACAGATGGAGAATCAGGTTTTCTCATGGTCTGAGTTTTCAACATGAGTATGATAGATGGAAGAGCAATGGAATCTCGTAGGTGTGCAAGGGAAGGAGTCATCAAATAGACCAGAATATCCAAACTGGGCCAGGAGGGATGGGATGACAATGACAAGGTTAATGAACAGTCCTCATAGATTAGAAGTCCCTATGAGGTCAAGAATGGTTGGTGTAGAGCCAAGTGTAGTGACATACATCTGTAATCCCAGTGACTTGGGAGGCTGAAGCAGGAAGATTAAAGGTTCAAAGTTAGCCTCAGGAAAATGGCAAGGCCCCAGGCCACTTAGAGAGACCCTGCCTCTAAATAAAAAAAAAAATTTAGAAAGGGAGCACTGAGGATGTGGCTTAGTGGTTAAGTGTCCCTGGGTTCAATTCCTGGTACTAAATAAATAAATAAATAAATAAATAAATAAATAAATAAATATGGTTGGTGTGTGTGGGAGGGGAATGCTAATCTGAGAATGAGAAGTTAAAAGCCAAGAACTCGTAGGTGTTTCATTGGTATAGATTCAGGATGAGAGTGTGGCTGAGTTAGGGTGGTTATAAAAGGTCAGAGGTTTGAGTGAGGCCAGGAGTTGGCTCGATGCTTCATCTGGAATGGAAGTTAACAGGAGTGTTTCCAATTTGGGGAGCAGATACAAGCAGTAAAACAGGTACTGCCATCATTAGTAAATGAAGGCGGGCCAGGAGGTTGGAGATAATGAAATAAAGGAGGTATACTGAGTGGTTGAGTTGGATGGCAACAGGCAGTGTTGCGGAAGCAAGCTGGAGAAATGGTTTGAAATTGGTGTCTGGAGAAAGAGACTTTGAAAGTGAGCAAGAGAAAAACTGTCTCTTCTTTGAAGGTAGGAACAATAGCTTACTCAGTGGAAAACCAGGTTATCACCAGGGCAGGAAGGTAAAGAGAACAATCAGAACAGAGCTCGAAGGTGTGGAGATTGGGGTATGAGGAGACTGCTTGGTGGGAAGGTTCAGGGCCATGCTGGAGGAGAGAGTACAGAGAACCTGGGGACAGGGACAGGGTGGTAGCATTGGCCCTGTGTCAGTGAATTGTTATGCAGCCACTCAAAAGAATGAAGCAGTATTTGTATACTTCCTAACTGTAATTTGGTATGGTTAACCAGCCGCTCTCTTTCCCTTCCCAGGTTCTATAACCACTGTTCTACTCTCTATATGAAATGAACTTTTCTAGCTTCCACACATGAATGATAACATGTAGTATTTGTCTTTTTATGTCTGGTTTCTTTCAGTTAACATATTATCCTTCATGTTCATCTGTGTTGCTGCAAATACTAGAGTTTCATTTTTTTATTGTGGGGTAATATTCCATTATGCCACATTTTCCTTACTGGTCCATTTGTCAGTAGACACCTAGTTTGATTCCATTACTTGGCTGTTGTAAACATGGGAGTGCATATCAACATACGATTTCTTTTGGATACATACACAGTAGTGAGTTTTCTGGATCATAATGTAGTCCTATTTTTAATTCTTTTAGCAATTCCCACACTGTGAATTCCATCATGATTGACTATACAATAGTATTTTAAAATCCTGATTAACTATGGATTTTGTGTTGAACATAAGGACCTCATAAAATAAAGGAATTGGTTTTTGTTATTAATCTGGATAGAAGATGCATGACAAGGCAATACTTATCTAACTGAGAGAGCTGGAAGAGGAATTGAGAGACTCTTTTTCCCCCCATAGTTTTATTGGCATATTATAATAATACATAATAGTTGGATGCTTTGTTATATATGTGTACATGCACACCATAGGGAGATGCTCCTTTATCCTTTCCTCTTGCTTTTTAATGAGAAAACTGAGACCTGATAGGTTTTGATTTTCTGAAACCAGTTACAAGGTACAAGAACTAGAAGAAAGACCTTGATCCCTACTACTTTAAATGTTCTGCCAAACCACCTGGCATTGAACTGTGTCCAGAGAAGAATGAGATAAGTTACTGCAAAACGATTTCACTTGGAAATAAGACTGTTTTTCTTTGAAGTGTATCTAGTTGGGGCTGCTTCCATTTTCTAGAATTTGTTTAAAGAGAGACTGGACAAGTATAAGAGCTTGATAGTAGAGATACTGAGCTGACTGAAGGAGGGAGGTTCAGATGATACAGTTCCTTGTTAGAATTACAATTTACACCTTGCTTCATGTGGTCTAGGTTTTCCCATTCGATATGATTTTGGTTAAATTATGCAATAACTCCCCATCCTGACCTATGCTAAAAAATTTATTTCAGTATCTGAGGTGCCAGGACCTCCAAAATGCTTCCAAATTTATTTCCTTGGCCTTGGGAAAGTGCCCTTTTGATCTTAACCTAGTAATGAAATGCTGGGAAGAATGAACGTCATAGTTTTTGTCACCTATATTTTAAAAATATAGCATCTTATTTCTATTTCTTTGGGGGGTATGGATTTTTTGGTTGTGAATTCAGAATAATGGCCTTCAGTCTGCCTAACTTAGGAAAAGTTAAGGGGGTGAGTCAATTTCATTTTTTAGAAATATTTATTTATTCATATGTGGTGCTGAGGATCAAACCCAGTGCCTCACATGTGCTAGGCAAGTGCTCTGCCACTTAGCTACAACCCCAGTCCTGGTGATTCAATTTCTACCAGCAGAGTGCTCAGTGCATGCCTATGCAGGCAAATTGTGTGGACAGACATGTTCTCAAATAATCCTCCTTCTCTCTGATACAAGTGGCTTCATCCCCCATGCTAAGAGAGAAAGTCAGATGAGCATAGGAATTGAAGTGGGAGTGAGAGATGCAGTGGAGACATGTTAGAATATATTTATTAAGTTGTCATGACATGTGCCTCATTGTTTACCCAAGAGTAAGGTACTCTCAACTGTGTAATAGAAACAAGAGGCTTGATTATGGTAAACTCTCAAGCAATAAAAAATGTATTAAGATTCAGTGATTAAGATTCCTTCTCCACATGCTTATTCAAGGGCCCAGGCTGATGGAAGCTCTGCCATCTCAAACTGAGTCGTTCAAGGTTACTCTTGGTTCCTCTCCATCTATCCTGGTGTTGAGAAGAAGAAAACTGCGTGGAAGCATCTGTGGAATTTCCCTAAGGGCCAAATGTAGAGTCACATATGGCTGAAATTGTAACTGCAGAGGGGGCAGGAAAATGTAGTTTATCTCTGTGTCCAGAAGAAGAAAAAATGGATTTAGATAAGTATTTGGCAATCATACACAGACACACATTTTGTATATATGATATACAATTTAGTATATGTATATCATATGTAATAAGCATGGTGTATGCTCTTGTGTTCACAGCAAGATTATATACATAAACAATATATACACACACACACACATGGTGACATAAATGAATAAGTATCTGTTTTAAATCAGTCCTGAAACTGAACAAGTGTTTTCTGTCAACTCCTTCACCTGGTTAATTTTTGAATGATTGAACTCCCTTGCTTTCTCTTTCTGCTCATGCTTTGGTGTCAGGATCTGGGTCTTTTATCATGAAGCACAGGTTCAGAGATGTCTAAGCCTTTGTGTTACTTTTTGTTCTCCATGAAATTGTTGGTATCCCTGTTCTAACAGGTAGATTCACAGTTCTTCCAGTTTCATGAGAAGGATGTCCTTTGTGTTACTTTTTGTTACTTGTAGTCTCCCTAGTGCCCAGAGGGGAGAGCCTCTGAGTAGAGAGAACTAAGGAAAGAGACCTGGTGAGAGACAGACCTTCAAGGTTATGTGAAACACAGACAGTCAGTTCAGTTAGAGCGGGCATCAGGACCTCCTCCATTTTGGGCAGCATATGTGTAGGGGCCTCTCCCAACTGACCTTAATTTCACTCCTTGCCTGACCACTACCTACCTCCCACGCCACCACCAATTCTGTCCTGGAATCTCTACTTCCCATGCCATCTCTTGACTTCTCATTAAAGCTCCTGCCTTCCTAGAAGCATGGGGACAAGATTCTGTATTCAAATAGGAGGGGCCATGGTGTTAAACAGCCTTAGTTTCCTTCTCTTTATCACTACATTCTCCTAAGGAATAAATCATATAATGCATGTGAGACATTTAATTCTGTGAGTGTGTCATGTTAAAAACAAAAGCTGTGATGATTTTTAATACGATAACTGATCCAGTCTGATGGACTCTATGTATTCCATCACATTTGATTCCTAATGATCTTGGTTTGGAGGACTGGCCAAGGACTGGCCTTGCTAGCTCTTAGACTGACTGAAATAGAAAAAAAAAATGCAGAGCTGGAAGAACTGTGAATCTACCTGTTAGAACAGGGATACCAACAATTTCATGAGAAGGATGTTCTTTTTTTCTCCCTCAAGACTGTGAGAGCATTCTGCAGTTGGTCAGGGAGTGATCCCCCCAGACTGTGCTGTTGTGAGGAGACCCTGGCAGTGAGGCCTTGGCGATGGGCTGTTGTGTGTATGGGTGGCAGTGATTAAGTTCTCCCAGCTGATCCTGTTTCTCTTTAGGAACTTCAAACAGATGAGCCATTCAGATCCTAAGCCTGGGAAAGGACATTAAATCACAGATACTTTGTATTATAAACAAAGGAAGATCAGAAAGGAAAAAAAAAACTATGTGGTAGTACAATGGAATTGTCCCTTTTCTGAGAAAAGATGACGTGAGTGAACTGACCATCAATGGACTAAGCAAATCAATCCCAAGACATGGAATTCTGGTTCTTTCTCCCTTGAGCACATCATAGGTTTTCATAGGCTAGGAGGGAGCACTCTGTGACATCCTGGAACACTCAAGCAGGATGCCTGCCTCTACCTCGTGATAACCTTAGTTCCTTTCAATTAGGTTTGGATGACAAAAGGGACTGAGGATGAGGGTGAGCGGTGCTGGTATCCCCCAGTCTGCATGAGTAGACCTCCCTCTCACCTCCATGGGATTTATAACTGCATTGTTTTTCAAGTTTTTATATGAACTAGAACTTAGTTGATAAAGGGGCCTCCGAAGGACCCTTAATTGTGCGAGATTGAGGTCCCCCCCGCTTTGGTTTTTTAATTAAATTATTTTTATTGGTTCTTTTCAGTAATATATATCAATAGAATTCATTCTGACATAATTACAAAAGCATGGAGTATAATTCGTTCTAATTCAGTGCAGGTGAGATCCCTTCTTAAGGACTATTTTCAGTCCTACGTCATCTGAGTGGCATTTTCCCTCCTTTGCAGTTACAGCCTCAGTTGTATTTGTCATCTTTCAGACCTTCTGTTTAGACCCTTGACTACCAGACAGCAAGCTTCAGAAGCCTTGTCCTGTCTTTTCCTGGGGATTTCTGGTGACTGGTTCAGAGTGAAACTTAATAAATGCATATAGGATTAATGAATACTAGATAGATAAGTAAGTCACATGTAAATTGATGCTTTTAAGGTCCTAATATTTTTTCTAAATTATTCTATATTTGAAAACTTTGGCCCCTTTAATATCATTTATCCTTTGTCCTACTAAAATTTGTGGAATAAAAGATGAATATCTAGGGCTGGGAATGTGGCTCAAGCAGTAGGCGCTTGCCTGGCATGCGTGCGGCCTGGGTTTGATCCTTAGCACCACATACAAACAAAGATGTTGTGTCTGCTGAAAACTAAAAAATAAATATTAAAAAAAATAAAATTCTCTCTCTCTCTCTAAAAAAAAAAAAAGATCAATGTCTATCTAGGCTCTTGATTCTGAATTAGTGAAATCTGAATTACAGTGGTCTTAACCAACAGTTACTTTGTTATAATTGTATACAGAATTTAAAATATCTATCTCTGCTTGGGAATACCATAATTTGTTATAATTAGTGAAAAATACTATGTTTTTTAAAAACCGAATGATACACTCATGTTTCCTAAAGTGAATTCTCTAGTTTCATCATTTCTTGGTGAGTTTCTGTTCTGACCAGCCCACTGTGTGGGCTGCTAGGACAGCTTTGTAATTGAAACTTGCAGGATAATAGGACTTGTCACCAATAAGCTCAAGTCTGAACTGCCATTGTAATTAGATTTGTTGGAAGCATTTATGAATGAAAGACTGTGATTTTCTAGTTGGCAGAGTGGATAGAAAACTTTCTGTCAATGATAACCTGATCTAGAATTCAGATGCCTTTTGACTGATGGTAAATGATAGGTTAATATTTCCCACTTCTAATAATGTTGACTTAAGTGATATAATGAAATTAAATTTCATTTTTCCTGTCCTTCTCTATGTGATATAGTGGATCTGAGATTGACAATTTTAATTGTGTTCCTTATCTGACACTTAAGAACTCTGGTTTTGCATTGAGGTAGATGAGATTCCTCAAATGTCCACTTTCACTGGTCGCTTTACCAGGTTGTTAACCTACATTTCTTTAGAACCTAAAAATAACAACAACAACAATTGGCAGGGCATGAACATGGAATTAGCAATACTGAACCATTGCATCTAGAGGAAGAACACAGGGTCCTGTGAGCCTCTGGTCAAAATATTTTCATCAGGAGGTGAACATGTAGTCTTGTGTGAGTTTTACATGTGTTTCTGTTTAAAGATACATTATTTATTATACATAAACTCATTATCATTGAACTCCAGCACGGTAGTTCATACCTGAATGAAGCTAGCCTGATACACATATTTTTTATCTATAAGACACATCACAGCCTTTTTGAACCTAGGAACACTGGATAGCTCTTAAGCGCTGTGCTTGGAGGGGAATTTAAACCAGGGAAGTCACCAATAGAAAGCACAAATGTACCAAGAGTGTGATACTATGTAGAGCATGAAAAGGACAACTGCAAGACTGAAAACTGCAGAGTGTCCCTTTGATTGACCTCAGTTGGGAACACAAACACTGGTACCACACATTCTGTCCCTCTGTGCAAGTTTGCAAAAGACTATGAAAGACCATGGGTATTGATTTTGGGGTTGGATGTTTGTTTTAGTGAGAAGGTAGGCCAGCTTCTAAGTGTGGAATGTATGGGTAGTGAGAGTGGACTGGATTATCACCTGAGATTTAAGATGAAGATATGAGACTCAGATGTGAAGCAATGCAGTTAAGCAAGCATCTACTAAGTATTCAGTGCACATCAACACCATATTGGATTGGATGGCACCATTCATCATCATAGATTAATGCCCTTAGTTGTTACTTAGCCTTAAGGATTTTTTTTCTGTATTCATTTAAGTGTTTTCTTTAGAATGAATGGCTTACTATGTTTGTTTATTGCTTTGTGCTTTCCAACATTTGTTATTATTCTAAAACACAGGGTCAACCTTTAAAACTTTGAATAGGCATTTGAAAAGTAAACTTGATATTGAGTCCTCTTTTGCTTTCCTCTAAGGGAAACTGGTTTGCTGCTATTCTTGTTGTATCAGAGCCTCAAAATTAGAATGGATACATCTATTCAAAGGTGTCCCTTCTTTTAATAGCCAACAACCAATTGTAGCATGTGATTGGAAGGAGAATGATGCCATGAGTTAGAGGGTAAACTGTGAAGTTGCGTGTTCTGATTCCTCATCTATCAGAAGGAGAAATTTGTAAAGATTTGTTGGCACAGTTCATACAAAAGCATATAGGATAGTAGCTGCCACGTGGTAACAACTTAAAAAGATATTAGCTGCATATTGTTATAGTACTCAATTCTACCAAATTATTAGCATAGTTTTTGAAGTACCTCATCACATTGCACTTGGTATGTAAAACTTGGTATTTATACATAGTTAAGTGTGCATATTATGTATACAAAATTATGAAGTAGGAAACATCCATATTCAAAAAATTGAATCTTTTTATGAGTCTAAGTTTATAAACATTCAATTCTATTTTAACATGATATATGTGTGTTCCAGCAAAAAGGAAAAAAAAAATGCTTATAGGGATGCTGTCCAGCATTTGAAAATAACTTCATTTATAGAGTTGATACTATTTTATGCTTATGAATCATGAACATTTGTATGATCGTGAACCACAGTAGCGTTTAACAAGCCATAGCTCTTGGAGAGCAGGGACCATATGCTGTTCACACTATTGTCTTTGAATTGACCTATATGTAATAGGTCAATGGCTATAATGTTGAATGAAGAATTACAGAGAGTTTTATTGTCCGACTTTCCTCTGTTTTTCTGTAAACTTGATTCTTTTTAACATTTTCTTTCCCCAGCCTCACACTGGCATGGGCCAATTATTACAGCCCTGCAGGTTTTCCCAGTGTGCAGCAGTTATCCATTCTTGGACTCACATAACAGAGAAGCTGGCCAGTTGAATGGATTCAGTGTCGCTCCTTCTGCAAGTGCTTATCTTGTTCACTGGTTGCTTTGTAATTGTTATTACTTTGAAAAAGTGTTTCTTTTTTATCTGTACACTCAGATTACATAGGAGATTTTTTTTCCATTGAGTATATTCTTATCAAGATGTTTTTCTTCCATTTCACAAATAATGGTATTATTAGACATAGGATGAAGCTCTCTTACTGTTGGTGCCAGAGGAAACAATACAATATGCATGTGCAGTGGGGGGTTTGCTAGAGAGAAGCTATCTTGTTTTTCTTGCTTGCCTTTAATCAATGCTAGTATTCTCTTAAAACTTTCCTATCCATCCTTTCTGGGCACTGTGAATTTCCTTCCTTTCTTCTTTTTCTTTCTGTGACAGTGTTTCTGTTTCTTTAATTTATCAAGGTGTCACACACAGCAGTCTTATTGTGTTGTGGCTAAAGACGTTTTCCATTTGCCAAAGAGTCTGTGCTGGGTTTTCTTTCCTTTTGGACTTGGACATTGCTAGTTGTTTTGTTTTTGGCTTTTGAATGTGTTTTAGTTCCCAACTTTGTTTTTATTTTCCTTTTAAATGGATCAAGCCCTTCTCCAAAGCAGAAATAGTGTCTTCCTGTAATGGAATTCCATCTATGACAATCTGCTCTTTATTGTAACTTTAGACTATTGCAGCTTTCTTATATATAGGTGTCTGCAGAATGTTTTTCTCTTTGTTTTGTTTTCTCTATTAGACCTGAGAATTTGGCCAAGGAGCAGGCTTTTGTGATCATAAACTACAAATCTCAGTTTTATCATTGTCCACTAAAAAAAATCATCTTTGTGTTACTTATTTTGTTATAAGGGAAATTGTTTTCCTAGAAGCCACAGGAAGCTTTAGGTAATGTGTTTCTTTGGGGTTTGGGAAAATAGCTAGAATAAAATTAAAGGGAACAAATCCCTTAGTAGTTTACATGTTCCATTTGTTTTCTTTTAAGACTCAGTGATGACTTCTACATTTAAAAAAAAGTTTTTTACAGAAAGAAATTTAGAGGTTACTAAAGTGATAATGGATGGAAGTAACTTTTTGGTTTTATTTCCCACCAATTACAGTCAGAAGCAGCCAGGGATATCTATATTATCTTTCTTCCAGATCTTTCCCCCTTCACCTTTCTTCCTTCCTCTCTCCCTTCCTGTCTTCCAAAAGACTCTGCCTGTTTCATTCCTTCATTGGATATGATAGCCATTCTAATCATTATGAGCAATTATCTAGTGAGTTATTTATACATCAGATGAGAACCAAAGAAAGCTTTTAGATAGAATGAGTAACTGGTTCTGTTTCATATCTGAGCTTAGATAAGCTTTGACACTGGTTCAGCCCCAGCATCCTTCTTGAGACATAAGCTTGGTGGAGCCTAATTAATCCTGTTGGCTTTTGTGAGTGTGCCAGGTCAAAACCCAGTAAGATGCTAAGAAATATGAAACAAATTTCTGGGCTGGTTACTTAACATGTTGATTGGTTATTCCTCTTGTTTCCA
Source organism: Callospermophilus lateralis (assembly GCF_048772815.1). Lineage (NCBI taxonomy): Eukaryota > Metazoa > Chordata > Mammalia > Rodentia > Sciuridae > Callospermophilus > Callospermophilus lateralis. The sequence goes on along the minus strand of NW_027514826.1, from coordinate 3,511,465 downwards.
TATTTTCTTTTTAAAAGAAATGAACCCTGAAAATAGGACTAGTTTGACCCTAAGGATGATGATCCTGCTTTAATCGAGTTTACCATTGAACTCACATGTATTTTTCTCAGATGGTCAACCTTTGTGCCTCTATTTCCTCTTTTCTCCAATGAGGGCATTGGTGTCAGAGATGTCCTTGAGTCCTTGAGCCCTCACTAAGATGACCAGGAAGGAGTATCACACTATCTTCCCCTTGCCCATCAGAGCACTCAATATCCCTGCCTATTACAACATATCTATAGTGGTCTTAGGCAGCATACCCCGAAGGCAGTCTGTGGAACATAAATTGGCTTTACTATAAAGATCTGTGCTTTAGTAAATAGAAACCTGCCCAAACTCAAGAAACAGATTTCTCAAAGTGATATAATCCTTCCTCCATAAAAACAAAGTGGTGATAGCTATTAAGATTCCCACAAAATTGTTTGCCACAGATCAGAAACTGATATCTAACTGAATTTCAAAACAGAAGACTAAGAGGAAAGGAGGAAATTTCAGAGGAAGATCTTCATGGCCAAAGCAACTGACTAAATCTTTTAGAAGAAAAACTGTTTTGAGTATTGAGATCAGTAATATTAAAGTTCTGAATAATAATAAAAAAAAAACATAGGAGTTTACCACATTGATAAGGGAGCATCAAAGAGGTGGTAAATTTGCAAAGATCCCCAAGGGCAGCCAGTCTAGTATTAGAGCAAAGTTATAAAGATTTGAAAACTAGAAAAGCATTTGATTTGATCTGTATTGCAAATGCCTGTTTATTTCTCTACTCACAGTCTTTTCAGGGGAGTACCTGGGTCACTGATACATGTTCTGTTACTGATATGAGAAGATAATCATAGGGTGAGCACTTTTGTGAAACTTGTCAGTGGCAGCCACTGGTACATGTGCTTTGTAATAATCACTCATTTAATCTCACAAGATCTTTAGAAACTTGGAAAACACAGAGGCTCAGTGTATGGGTGTGGAGAGGCAGTTACATTAAAAAATCAGTCCTCAGATCATGGTGGGCTAGAACAAGGGTATATTTCTTGACCCAGTAGATGTCTGGATGAGCTTCTTCAGGGCCCAGGCCAGCCTTCTTGAATGTTGCTAATGCTAATGAGAAACAAGAACATGGAGCACCTTGTCCTGACTCTCAGAGTCTCTGCCCAGACATTCCAGGTTTCTTCTATTTATATTCCATTAACCAATACAAGTCATAGGTCAAGCCTGGGTTCAGTGGGGTGGGAAAGCAAAACCTTTCCCCAGCTGGGGGCAGTGTGTGTTTGTAAACATCTGAGCACTCTAACTCAGAGGGGGCAAGTGACCTTCTCAATGTCAATGAGCTGGGAAGGGAAGGGCTGGGACTCTAAGAGATATTTGTGTTAGCTACAACTCTCCTCTGCCTTTTCAATTGTCTGATTCCCAATGGAATTAAAATGGATTTTGAGAGCTTCCCATGAAATTCATTTAGACTTTTTACTGTCTGTATTGTTGAACAATCATATGCAATGTGAAAATAATAACCCCAACTAAAATTACATTGACAGCATAGCTTTTGATTATGAACGAGGACTTTGGAGCCAAGGGTGCCAATGTCTCAATAGTGACATCATCTTTTACTAGCTTTGGGACTCTGGGGATGATACTTATCTCTCTACCCTTGTGTTCATTATTTGTAAAATGGGGATAATTATAGTGCCTACCTCAAGGTTGAAGTAAGTATTAAATGAACCAACAACTAATTATAGTACTAGGAATATAACCACCGTGTGAGAATTCATTATTGTTTTGATTATTCTTCTCTGTCTTAAGTGTAAACAAATTGTATTCAAAGATTTTTGAGCCATCATCTGCCTCAAGGAAAGAAGGGTGTTTGTCATCATTTAGAAAGTAGATTTTGTTGGCTTTTTGTTTGGATCCATTACTTGCCTTTTCTCTGTCCTTTTAAAATACAAAAAGAGACCTTTATTTCTTTATTTATCTCTCTCACACAAATGGTGTCAGCAAAACAGTTGATTATTATAAATGCTGAGACTTATTTATGTATAAACAGAAAGTTTATAATAACCTGTCTTGACAGGATTAATTTTTCTTCCTGGTTGTTGTGCTGTTATTATTTTGCCAAAACATCTGCTGATGTGTGCATACCAGTTGCTCTCCTGTTTTCTAAAATATGTTTGTTTGTTTTTTTCACCATTGAGAGTGTCCTCGATGGTTATGTATCTTGGGAACTATTTCCTTTCCCCTCAGAATTTTGCCTGTTATTATATATAGAGGTTGAACCTTTTTAATTCAGAAATCTGAAATGTAAAATCTTTCAAAATTTTGAGTCTATCAGAGCTTGGATTTTTGGATTGAGGCTGCTCAACTAGTAAAGTCTATGCAAATATTCTGTGATCTGAAAACTCATAAATCTGGGGGCTGAGGCTGTGACTCAGTGGCAGAGCACTGGGTTTGATTCTCAGTACCACACATAAATAAATGAATAAAATAAAGGTCCATCAACAACTAAAAAAAAAAAAGAACCTAGTAAATCTTAAAGACCACTGATCCTCCAAACCAAGCATTTTGAAATCATTAGTAAATGATTTCATAGACTGATATCTGTTCATTTCTCATCTCTTAGATCTTAATCTCTGTGTTTTTCTTCTTAGTTTCTTTTGCCCTTTAGATTTTTTGACATTGGTCAGGCATAGCGGAACATGCCTATAATCCAGTGACTCAGGAGGCTGAGGAAAGAGGATTATAGTTTCAAGGCCAACCTCAGAAATTTAGCAAGAGGCCCTAAGCAACTTAGTGAGACCCTGCCTCAAAATAAAAAATGGCCTGGGGATGTGGGTCAGTGGTTGAGCACCACTGGGTTCAATCCTCAGTGCCAAAAAAGGAAAAAAGATATACCTGCAGAGAGAGGCAAGATGGCCGCGAAGGGAGTGCAGTAACTCCGTGTACTGCGTCACTGTGAGGGAAAATGACGAGTTAGAATGGCTAAAAGCTATCTTGTTAGGAATTTCCAGCAAAATTGGGGTGCTCCAAAACCTAGTGGATCACCCCGCGGCTGGAGTCTGCGGCGCGCGCTGGGAAACGACAGGCTGGTGGCGCAGAGATACAGCGATGCTGATTCTGCGGGCTCCTGCCAGCTAGGCATTTGCTGAGCTCGGAGCTGAATTCTGGGTTGGAGACGGGGGAAGGAAATGGTCCAGTTCGGTTCTCCACACCGGTCAGACCACGGAGGAAGCCAGCGGCCACCATCTTGGAGAGCTGACATCACCATCCTTGTTTTCGACTGATTGCAGCTCTTTCAGCTATAGAACAGGTAATTTCAGGCTGAAAATTGTCTTCATCTCGCAGACAAATTGCTCAGACTTAGTGCTAAATAACCCGCGGAAACTGCTTCTTGGAGCCTGCTCCTATCAGAACACGCACCGAGCCCGGAGTGGCGGAGTTCCGGCTCCTGGAGCTGCTCTGGCCCAGGGCTATAGAACCCACGGAAACTGCTTCTTGGAGCCTGCTCCTGTCGGAGCATGCACCAAGTCCGGAGAGGCCGAATTCTGGCTCCCGGAACTGCTCTGGCCCAGGGATAAAGAACCCGCGGAAACTGTTTCTCGGTCCGGGTCCTGCTGAATACTGTGGAAGCAAGAGGGGCGGAGCAGAGCCGCCGCCGGAGCCCGGAACAGGCCCAGCGACCTGCCGGCGTGGTAGTCAAGAAACCCCGGAGGCAGCGCTGGTGCAGGAGCTGGCGGGAGCCGCGCGGCGCGGGACTCCCAGCTACCGCTCCCACCAGTGTTGACAACTGAGGTCTCTTGCACCAGATACGGGGGCGTGGCTACCAGAAGGTAAGCAAATTGGCTGGGGGTTCTCAGCCCCAAGCTCTACAAACTTAGGGCCTGAGGGAGGCAAACAAGGAGAGTGTGCCCAGGCACTAATGAAACAGCTGCTCCACGCATGTGCAAGGTAGGCAGAACTGTGAACACCGACAAAACAGGCCCAGTGGACCGCCAGACACATTGCTCCGGTTGGGGGAGGGGCAGAGCCGCTGGGCGCCTGCAAGGTAGGCGGACCCACTACCCACCAGCAGAACAGGCACAGCAATCCACAGAGCGGCAGAGCCACCCCCGAAACCAATGAAAAAGAAGGAAGGAAAAATCCTACATCACATTGAAAATGAACAACATGTTACTGAATGATTAATGTGTTACAGAAGACATAAATGAGAAAATCAAAAAATTCTTCAAGATAAATGAAAATACAGACACAACATATCGGAGTCTATGGGACACAATGAAAGGTGTTTTAAGAGGGAAATTCACCACCTTGACGTCATTCCTCAAAAATAGGAAAGAACAACAAATAAATGAGCTCACACTTCATCTCAAAGCCCTAGAAAAGGAAGAGCAAAACAACAGCAAATGTAGCAGAAGGCAAGAAATAACTAAAATCAGAGCGGAAAACAACAAAATTGAAACAAAAAAAACTATTGAAAAAATTACAAAACTAAAGCTTGGTTCTGCAAAAAATAAATAAGAAGGATAGACCCTTAGCATCCCTTTATGTTCAAAACATTTGAAAAACTAGAGATAACAGGAATTTACCTCGACATTGTAAAAGCTATCTATGTTAAGCCTCAGGCTAGCATTATTCTGAATGGAGAAAAATTGAAGCATTCCCTCTAAACTCTGGAACAAGACAGAGATGTCCTCTCTCACCACTTCTGTTCAACATAGTTCTCGAATCACTGGCCAGAGCAATTAGACAGATGAAAGAAATTAAAGGCATAAAAATAGGAAAAGAAGAACTCAAATTATCACTATTTGCAGATGACATGATTCTATACCTAGCAGACCCAAAAGGGTCTACAAAGAAACTATTAGAGCTAATAAATGAATTCAGCAAAGTGGCAGGCTATTTAATCAACACGCATAAATCAAAGGCATTCCTGTATATTAGCGACAAATCCTCTGAAATGGAAATGAGGACAACCACCCCATTCACAATATCCTCCAAAAAAATAAAATACTTGGGAATCAACCTAACAAAAGAGGTGAAAGACTTATACAATGAAAACTACAGAACCCTAAAGAAAGAAATAGAAGAAGATCTTAGAAGATGGAAAAATATACACTGTTCATGGATAGGTAGAAGTAACATCATCAAAATGGCGATATTACCAAAAGTTCTCTATAGGTTTAATGCAATGCCAATCAAAATCCCAACGGCATTTCTTGTAGAAATAGAGAAAGCAATCATGAAATTCATATGGAAAAATAAAAGACCCAGAATAGCAAAAACAATGCTAAGCAGGAAGTGTGACTCAGGCGGTATAGCTATACCAGACTTCAAACTATACTACAGAGCAATAGTAACAAAAACAGCATGGTACTGGTACCAAAACAGGCGGGTGGACCAATGGTACAGAATAGAGGACACAGAAACCAATCCACAAAACTACAACTATCTTATATTCGATAAAGGGGCTAAAAGCATGCAATGGAAGAAGGATAGCATCTTCAACAAATGGTGTTGGGAAAACTGGAAATCCATTTGCAACAAAATGAAACTGAATCCCTTTCTCTTGCCATGCACAAAAGTTAATTCAAAGTGGATCAAGGAACTTGATATCAAATCAGAGACATGGCGTTTGATAGAAGAAAAAGTTGGCTATGATCTACATACTGTGGGGTCGGGCTCCAAATTCCTCAATAGGACACCCATAGCACAACAGTTAATAACTAGAATGAACAAATGGGACTTACTCAAACTAAAAAGTTTTTTCTCAGCAAAAGAAACAATAAGAGAGGTAAATAGGGAGCCTATGTCCTGGGAACAAATCTTTACTCCTCACACTTCAGACAGAGCCCTAATATCCAGAATATACAAAGAACTAAAAAAATTAGAAAATGAGATAACAAATAACCCAATCAACAAATGGGCCAAGGACCTGAACAGAAATTTCTCAGAGGAGGACATACAATCAATCAACAAGTATATGAAAAAATGCTCACCATCTCTAGCAGTCAGAGAAATGCAAATCAAAACCACCCTAAGATACCATCTCACTCCAGTAAGATTGGCAGCCATTAGGAAGTCAAACAGCAACAAGTGCTGGCGAGGATGTGGGGAAAAGGGTACTTTTGTACATTGCTGGTGGGACTGCAAATTGCTGCGGCCAATTTGGAAAGCAGTATGGAGATTTCTTGGAAAGCTCGGAATGGAACCACCATTTGATCCAGCTATTCCCCTACTCGGTCTATTCCCTAAAGACCTAAAAAGAGCACACTATAGGGACACGGCTACATCCATGTTCATAGCAGCACAATTCACAATAGCAAGACTGTGGAACCAACCTAGATGCCCTTCAATAGACGAATGGATAAAAAAATGTGGCATTTATACACAATGGAGTATTACTCTGCATTAAGAAATGACAAAATCATAGAATTTGGAGGGAAATGGATGGCATTAGAGCAGATTATGCTAAGTGAAGCTAGCCAATCCCTTAAAAACAAATGCCAAATGTCTTCTTTGATATAAGGAGAGTAACTAAGAACAGAGTAGGGACGAAGAGCATGAGAAGAAGATTAACATTAAACAGGGATGAGAGGTGGGAGGGAAAGGGAGAGAGAAGAGAAATTGCATGTAAATGGAAGGAGACGCTCAGGGGTATACAAAATTACATACAAGAGGAAGTGAGGGGAAAGGAGGAAAAATATAAGGGGGAGAAATGAACTACAGTAGAGGGGGTAGAGAGAGAAGAGGGGAGGGGAGGGGGGAGGGGGGATAGTAGAGCATAGGAAAGGCAGCAGAATACAACAGACACCAGAATGGCAATATGTAAATCAATGGTTCTGCAACTGATGTGATTCTGCAATCTGTATATGGGGTAAAAATGGGAGCTCATAGCCCACTTGAATCAAAGTGTGAAATATGATATATCAAGAACTATGTAATGTTTTGAACAACCTACAATAAAAATTAATTAAAAAAAAGGAAAAAAAATGATGGTGGTCACTGCATGTGGGTTCAGAGGCTTTTGTGTTGGGAGTTGAGGATCATAAGTGGGCTTTCACGGATGGTCAGGGGCATTTTGGGTTACCTCAGGATATCCAGGTCAGTTCGCCAGAAGTTGATTCAAGTTCTACTGGCCAAAGAAACCTGGCAGTACTACTGCAGATTGGACAAGCATTTTTAGATCAGCTTCAGGAGCCTCCAGGATCCAAACCAAAAGAAGTTGCTTGCCTCAGGTTTTGGTTGACTTTAATCATTTATTCATTGTCAATAATATCTTCTGGATGACATTCATTTTTATTATAACAAGAGGAACTCTTTAAAATAATGACTAATAGTAAATAAGCTCTTTCTTCAGTTGAAACCAAATTTAACCCTCAAATGAATCTAGAATGAAAATGCACCATTCTTGCTTGTTTCTATGATTTTAAAGCCCCAATATAATATGTTTATATTCTACCAGGTTCTAATGTTATTTCTGTTCATTTCTTACCTTCCCTTATTATTAAAAATGAAATGTTTCTGACTATTTTTTCAAGTATCTAGTAACAGTGCTTGGCACCTGGTAGACATTGCATGAATACTTATTTAACCCATCAGATAATGTTTATTGTTGTAACAAAACAAAACAATACCCTTTTCATTTAGTACTTTGGAAATTGCTTAAACTCATTGAAACTACCAACACTCTATGAGGCAATTCCTGCTCTAACTGGGTTAATAATACTCCAGCAGTCTCTTAGAAGACTACTTAACTTACTTATGGCAGAATCTACAGTATAAATAATATCACAAGGACATGAACCCATAACAGAATTATAATTTCAATCTTAGAGTTCATAATTGTTCTTCAAAAGGAAGAAATAAAGCTAATTCAAGTCTTCATGGTATTTTCGGGAATTAACATCCTTTCCACAAAGATCATGTACTTGAATTGTCTATAGATAAATTCCTGAGGCTGGCCTTGAACTTGTGATCTCTTACCTCAGCCTGCAGAGTTGCTGAGATTATTGCAATTGTAATTTCAAGCTTGGCTTATGAATTGTCTCTGGATAACTTTGCCATGCTTTATGGTCGCTTGTTTTTGACATGTTGATGATGATTACTTTTTATGTCTAGGGGATATGTGTTTCCTGTCTGGTCTATTTCCATATGAGATTGAGTTTATTTACATAATTCCAAAAGAATCTTCACTTTGTTTCTGTGAGTTGCAAATCTGTGCTGTAGTGACTTTATTTATTTATTTCTTTTCTATCAGTCAATGATTAAATCACATTACTCATGAGGATATATGAGCTTAAATCATCCAAAAATCAAGTTTTATAAATGTAATGTAATGTTCCAAATTTTTAAAAAGTTTGGTTGCAGTTGAAGTTAATCATTAATCAATAGTTTAACAATTACCCTCTCTTGTATCATTACCCTGTCTTGTATAATTAAAGATTTGGTTTTGGCATAAAAATCAATTAATCAATTAACATAGTTATTGCAGGTAATGACATTAATTACTTTTAAAAAGCATTTCTTTAATCTTATTTTTGAAATTCATCATACTTAACTCCTATACAGAAGCTACTGTAGATTAAGATTCATCCTAAGTCTGAATTGAAGAAACAAACTAGAAAGAAAAATAGCTGGATATTCATAGCAAATGTGATCTAAATTCCACCAGCTGAATAGTCTCAAAGATGGGCCCTTATGGAGGATTCAAGGGAACAACTCCCTGTGCACAGAGGAGACAGATTGCCATTCAGTGTTTGAATCACAAAGCCTTAATGGCTGCCTCAGCCATTTTTAGGTGATATCTATTGTTTACCAGAAAGAGAGATAAGAAAATAAATATTTCTCCCTGTCAACCAATGTTAAGTTAAAGAAGCTGTTTCCAGTAAACAACAGTTTGCAAAAGCAGATGTGAAGGCCTCTACTTGTTTCTTATGTATTCAAAAAGGAAAAATGAGCCTGAAAAGCTGAAAACTCTGACATAACCATGTCAATTAACAGAACACATAGCGTCTCCAATGTCAGCTATTTTTACCCACCTGGCATCTAGTTATCCTTTCAGATTTTTTTCCCTGAAAACTACTTTTGAGAGAGTTTGGCTTTAAATGTGGTAACTTAACCTAATAAATATTTCTCAACATACTCTAATCACAAGTTCAGGACAAATGCGAAAGATGGCCACTTTCTGTGTTACTGGATACATTGTGTAGTGAAGGTTACAGATGGATTAAAAAAACTAATAGAGATGTAAGATTGTAGAGGAAAATCACAGTGGTGATTATGGGTAGGAATTAGGGATAGTGGCAGGGAATGTGCACAGGAAGAGGGGATAGTTCTGGTTGACAATGGAAAAGTGTCATGGTGATAAGAAAACACAAACATACACAAACACACAAACACTGAAAGCTGTCATTCATTTAATCAGGCCAATAAAAGATGGCATTTCTTCAGGACCAGAAGAGAGAGGCCACTAAATGGATGCATGATTAACAGTACTAACAGGAGTACAGCTTATCTTTTGGTTGGGGGAAGTAGAGGCATCTAAATGCAGGAATTCAGATCCATTGTATAGGTTGTTTATTTTTTTAAAATAATATGATAACTTGCAGAGTCATCTGGAAACATAAGTTTAAGTTCCTTAATAAAGCACTTCTGTGACCACTATCCTACCTCACTAGTAAGATGATTAATTAATTTATGCCTGCAATGTGTTGGGTACTATATTTGGACAATAATTGTTCAAAGGAAAGAAAGTCTCTGTCCTTATAGATTGCATGTCTTATTTGTAACAAACAACAATTAGGTGAACTGTATTTAATTATGAATTGTGATAAGTGCTAGTTTTATAATCTGCATTAATTCTTATAAACTATAAAATAAGTAATACTTATTCCTGTGCCTAATTCTCTTCCTCTCCATTTATTACTATCTACCACTTATTCAACACTTATGAGCACTGTGTTAAAATTCTTTATGCACTATCTTATTGAATTCTCACAATATAAGAATCATGTGTTATTGTATATACATTGTTGCATACAGCACAGTTAAATAATGTTCCCCCCCCAAAAAACTGCTAATTGGAGTAGGGTCTGGACTCAAACCTAAGATTACTAGAGTTTTTGCTCTTCACCACTTTGCTCTCCCACCTCTATGGTTGGAGGACAAGACTTATGATTCAACACACTAATATGTACAATTAGTTGACACTTTGTCATATATATTCAAATCTATGGACATGCACAAGGAATAAGCCAAGGAAAGAGAATTTCTTCATCCAGGGTCATCCTTGCAATGCTATTTCTTTCATCACACTGCTGGGTTGTTGAATGTTGCTATTGAAAATCACAAAACTATTCTGACTGGATCTGCACAGAGTCATGCTTTTGAATTTTATGGCTGCTCACAATTCTTTTGCTGACTCCCCATCACATTTTCTACAGCAGAATTTCCATCCCATCCTCCATCTCAGCAAAAGCCTTTACTTACGATTTGACTAAGATTCACGTTTGTAAGTATGTAATGGTCGGGGAACTCTCTTCCTAGTTCTCTTGGTTCCATGTTTTCTAGGAATAAACAGAATTAGAGAAGCACTCCCGATTTGTTCCTTGGCTCCTTACTTTTATCCATGAGGATGAATGGTTTAGCTGATTTTTGTACTAGTAGAATTTGACATCCATAGGTCCACATTCTTTTATTGGGTAGGTTGGATATTTCAACCTGATCTTCTATGTCTTCTAGAGTATCCTGTTCTTAAGGTGAAAAGTGTTTTTTGTTTTTTTTTTTGTCCTTCATGTGACAACTTATAAGGGCAAGCATAGCAGAACAAAACATCTGTAATTCAATGTTTGCCACATGTCAGCATATATATTATATCACCATATATGATATATCAAATGTGATATGTGTTATATATCCTCTATCTTATGATACACAACATACATTGTTTTGGTATGTGATACACATCACTTGTGTATTTTATATCACACAGTACATGTATGTCATCTATATCACATATCTATGATATCATGTATACATATGTCATATATTGGCAAGTATGGAGATAAAATTTTCTTCTGACTTTATCTTTTTGTTAGTGTTCTGAAACATAACCTGACCTTATTTCAGCTAATAACTACTACTTATGTAGTAGGTCTCACAGACAACTAATTTTATGGATAACTAAATTCTTCCTTCAAAAGCATAAATACATATTAGTCTTCCTGGAACCAGCCTATGAAATGGGGAGTTGGCATGACGAAAATTAACTGAAGAGTATTCTTGGGAAGTAACCTTGGGAAGTAGCAAGACAGGCCACCCTGGGAAGAGTGAGAAGCTGGATAGCAGTGCAGTCACAGGTGAGGTCTCAGCTGACCCCAGAAACTCCAGGTGACTGGTCCTTCAGAATTGACTCAAACTGAGACAAAGGAGTCTAAGCCTTATTTTCTTCATAGGCTAATGACTTGCTGTGGGTTGTCCCTTGGGGAAGACTGTAGCCTTGCACAGGCAGTTCACTGTAGTGGGAATCACTTCCCAGTGAAGATTGTAGCAGTTGATGTTGATATTTCCATGCCTGAAATAGGTACATCAGCCCTCAAAAAGAGATTTGTGTGGATCGCCACAAGATCCACTACAAAAACATAAAACATCAAAAGCCTTGTCATCTCTGTCATGTTCTCTGTGATTGTTTCTTCTTCTGAGCTCTAACATAGTGCCTGCCATTCACTGCTACTTCCTTTTCCATGTAAACTGTGATTGTAGTGCTATATCTTACATCTTTGAGTTTCCAGTGTCAAGGAGAGTACTGACCATAGGTAGAAGTGGGTCAATTGATATTTGATATTGATGACATTAATGGTGAGGTTATGTCAACCATATCGGTATTGAGGAGCCTGGAAATGAAGGTAGTAATGCATTATCCATTTTATTTACCAAATATATAATCATGAATGGAAAAAAAGGGATGTGAGATAATTACTATAATTAGCAGAGTAGCTTAACATACATAAGTGCTCAGCATATTTTTGTAGAGCAGATGAGTGAATGAATGAATAAAAGAACAATCAAGAACCACATTATTGAGTCTGATTCTGAGCAAAACTTAGCCTAACTTTGATGAAATCACAGTGGACTGTGGACTGTGGACTGAGAAGTCAGAATGATTGCTGAAAGATGGTGGCCTTAAATAGAGCATGAGAATTAGAGGAAGGTTGACACAGAACGTGGCAAAATTGGTAAGGGAATATTTTCAGGCATGAAAATACTAGACATGAAGATAGACTTGGGTAATCACAGGGGTATGTGAAGACACTTGCTAGCTATGAAGTGTGTGTGGGGGGGGCGTGAATTGCAGGAAACAAAGATTCAATAGTGGAATTGGATAGATCGTGAAGGGCTAAAGAAATTGACAGTACTAAATCATAATGAAGTTGGGAGTGAAGATGGGAAAATGTATTATTTTAAGAAGTGCGGTTCTCAGAAAGAATTGGAGGGAACATTAATTAGAGGCAGAGACCAGATAGGAAGTGTAGCAGGATTTACATATGAATAATGAAACCCTGAGCATAAAGATGGAGTTTAGTATTTAATCGGTAGGAAGGAAAAACAAGAAACAGCACACAGGTATTTCTTACTTTATTCCTTAAGTCCAAGCATGTTGCTAAAAGGTCAAACAACAACAACCAAAACCTTCCAACTTATTACTTATTATCTTTAAAAAATGCCAGTATCCACAATTTCTATTATTCTAAAAACATTAAAACATACCTCTAGCAGCACAGTCAGAATGTCTGTTTGACTGAATTGATTAGGCTAGTTAACTCTTAACTCAATTACTTCAAACAATGAGTAAATTAGTATCTGTTCTCTGTTTAACACTTCTCAGTCTACTGTGGGTTTACATTTTAAATTAAAGTGGCCAGTCAAAAATAATTACTCAACTTAACCAAAACATTTAAACCAATTGTATAGCATATGTATGTATACAGTGTGTATCTATCTATCTATCTATCTATCTATCTATCTATCTATCTATCCATCCAGTGTACACATACACACATACAAATCATTGTATATATATATGAGTATGAAAATTTTGGCACTATTTTAGAAATGTAAAGAATATTAGACTGAATTCATCTTTGCTTTTTTTAAAAAATTATATTTAAATTGATGCATAATTTAATAGAAATGAAGTATTCTAGTCTACCTAAGCAGTGACTTTCCTGAATGAAGCCTTGACATGGAATGCCTCTCTACTTATTTAAATGTTCTTTGGTAAATAGTGTGTCACTTTAAGCATACTATTCTTGGACATAGTTTGTTAGATTTACACCTAAATATTTATTTTTCTTTTAGCAACTGTCAATAGTATTGTGTTTTAGTCCATTTTGTGCTATAAAAACATACCCAAAGCTGGGCACTTTATAAACAATAAAAGTTTACTTAAGGAGTATGATCTCAGTCTTTGGGGTGGATATATGCAGTCTTTGCCTTAAAAACTCTCACGGTAGGAGTGGGACTCACCATTTTTCTTTCTTACTTTTTTTTTGAGACAGAGTTTCACTAAGTTGCCTAGGCCCTTGTTAAATTGCTGAGGCTGGTCTCAAGCTTGAGATTCTCCTGTTTCAAACTCCTCAGCCACTGAGATTAAGTCAGAATGGCAATTATCAAGAATTTGAGCCATATTAAGTGTTGGCAAGGATGTGGAGATAAAGGTACACTCACACATTGCTGGTAGGACTGCAAACTTGTGCAACCACTATGGAAAGCAGTATGGAGATTCCTTAGAAAACTTGAAATGGAACCACCTTTTGACCAGCTATCCCACTACTCAGTCTATACCCAGATGTCTTAAAATAAGCATAACACAGTGACACTGCTACATTAATGTTTATAGCAACTCAATTCATAATAGCTAAACCATGAAAAAAATCTAGATGACCTTCAATAGATGACTGGATAGAAGAAACTGTGGTGTATATACACAATGGAATATTACTCAGCATTAAAGGAGAATAAAATTATGGAATTTGCAGGTAAATGGATGGCATGGAGAATATCATGCTAAGTGAAGTAAGCCAATCCCTCAAAAACAAAAGGGTGAATGTTCTCTCTGCTAAGTGGATGCTGACCCATAATCAGGGGTGGTGGTGGTGGTGGTGGTAAGAATGGAGGAACTTTGGATTGAGCAAATGGGAGGCAGGGAGGAAAGGGGCATGGGGTAAGTAAAATGGTGGAATGTGATGGACATCATTACCATAGGTACATGTATCACTGGACAAATGGTGTGACTCTGCATCATGTACTACCAGAGAAGTGAAAAGTTGTGCTCTATTTGTATACAAGGAAATGAAATGCATTCTGCTGTCATGTATAAATAATTAGAAAAAATAAACAATAAAAAATGTTTAAAAATACATTTAAAAAATAGAATAGAGGTTTGCTTCAGCTCAAAATTCTGAAGTCCAAGAATATTGTTCCAGCACTGACTTCTGTTGAGAATTTCCTGGTGAATAGCATCATATGGTGGAATCATATGTGAGAGAGGTCATATAGTGAGAGAAGAAATGAGAGCCCCGGGGTGGGGGAGCCAGTTTCACTATTTGATAACAATCTGCATTGTGGGAATTAATCCACTCTTGAGAGAACTAATCCACCCCACGAGACCAGCATTAGTCCCTTCATGAGGGTGGTCAAGACTCAATCACCTCCCACTAGGTCCTGCTTCTCAAAAGTCCACCAACATTCAATATTGTACCTTGGGGACTGAGCTTCTGGCACATGAAACTTTGAGGAACACATCAAATCTAAAACACACACATTATCTTTCTGATTTCAGGATCCATATGTTTATTACTAACATAAACAAATAAAATTGAGTTTTCTATTTTTATCTTGTCTCCTATAACCTTTCTGAATTTACTTATCGATTGTCTTTTTGAAGATTTCTTGAGATTTTCTACAAGGATAATCATGTTATTTGCAAATAAGGCCATTTTAATTTTTTCTTTCATGCTTTTGATTTTCTTTTCTGCCTTAATATACTGAGTACAATTTCCAGTGCTGTGATGAGCAACATGGTGAAAGCAGGCACTCTTGCCTTGTTCCCAATGTTAAGGGGGAATTATTCTGTTTTTTTTTTTTTTTTTTACCATTAAGAATGTTTGCTTCATTTTTTTTAATAGATGCCCATTGCAAGTTGAGGAAGTTCCTCTAGATTCCTGTTTTCCTGATAGTTATTACAAATGAGTGTTAGATTTTTTCAAATGCTTTTTCTTCATTAGTTGATATGACCATGCAGCTTTTTCCTTAGTTTGATAACATGTTAAATTACATTGATTGTCTTGTAAATTTTGGACCTTCCTTGCATCTCTGGAATAAACCCTATTTGATCATAGCACATAATTCTTTTATCCATTCATCATAATTCTGTAGTCATGAGAATGTTTGTCTGTAGTTTCCTTCATTTTATATTGCCTTTGCCTGGTTTTGTTATCAGAACAATACTAGCTTCATACAGTAAATCAAGAAGTGTTCAATCTTCTTATTTTCCAGAAGAGACTGCACATTTGGAGTCAATTGTTCTTTTCTAGCCTTTTAAAAATATCTTGGATGCTTTTTGAAAATTTTTCTCTTATGGGTGATATGAACACTTAACATGAAATTTACCCTTTTAAAATTTTAAATGTATAATACTGTATTTCTTAACCACAAGAAAAAAAAATTTGAAGTAAATATTATGATTTATTCATTTTCCTTTAAGACTTTAGGTCTGTTGATTAGTAACTCCTCAATCTCCCATCTCCTGGCAACCACCATGCCATTCTTTGATTTTATAAATTTGACTATTTTAGATTATTATTCTCATAGAACTGGATCAGGAAGTAATGACCCTCTGTGACTGGTTTAATTAACTTTTTTTTTTGTAGGTTCAACCATGTAGATGCAAATATTAGCCTTCCTTCCTTCCTTCCTTCCTTCACCGGAAATTGAACTCAGGGGCACTCAGCCACTGAGCCACTTCCTTAGCCCTATTTTTATTTTATTTAGAGACAGGGTCTCACCCAGTTGCTTAGAGCCTCACTTTTGCTGAGGCTGGCTTTGAATTTGCAATTCTCTTCTCTCAGCCTCCTGAGCCACTGGGATTACAGGTGAGCACCACCATGCCTGGTTAGAGTTTCCTTTTTTTAAGGCTGAATGATTTTTCATTGAATTTTCTCTGCACTTTTGGGATTGCATATATGATTGCATTGCAAAGAATAATGTTACAAAGCTTTCCCCATGTTTTCTTCTAAGAATTTTAACAGTTTCTGGTCTTAGATTTAAGTCTTCAATTCACTTTGGACTTGTATTTGTGTATGATGTAGGATAATGACCCAATAAAATTTGCATGTGAATATCCCATTTTTCCAATACCATTTGTTAAAGTGACTATCCTTTTCCTACTTTGCATTGTTAGTACCCTGTTTGAAGATCAGTTAGCCAGATGTGTATCAATTTATTTCTTGATTCTTTATTTTTTCCATTGTTTTGTATGATGTTGGTTGTTATGCCATTACCATAGTGTTTTTTATGCTTTTTTATAAAATATTGGTGCATATTATTTATACAGAATTGTGGGTTTCACTGCAGTATATTTGTATATACATTAAAAATGCATACTGTTTTAATTACTGTGGCTTTGTAATACATTTTCAAATCAGTAATTGTGATGTCTTCAGCTTTGTTTCATGCTCAAAATCACTTGGTTATTGCAATCTTTTGGGGTTCCATATGAATTTCAGATTGATTTTCTATTTCTGTAAAAAGTGCCACTGGGGATTTGACTGGTGGCACTGAATTTGTTTATTTCTTTGGAGGTATTGACATTTAAATGATATTAAGTCTTTTAGTATATGAACAGTAGTGTCTTTCCTCTTGTGTGTCCCTTTAATTTTTTTCATCAGTGCTTTGTAGTTTTTAGTATGTAAGTCTTTTATCTTTTTGCTTAAATTTATTTTTGAGCATTTTATTCTTTTATTATTGAAAATGGGATTGTTTTTCTAACTTCATTTTCATGAAATTCATTGTTAATGTATAGAAATACAAGTGATATTTGTTGATGCTGAACCTGCATCTTGTAACTTCACTGAGTTTATTAGTATGTTTATTTATTTATTTAGACAGGTGTTGCTATGTTGCTGAGTTTTGTCTTGAACCTCTTACCTCAGTTCAGCCTGCCCAGTAGCAGGTGTGTGTCACAGCATCTAACTATAACAGGTATTTTTTTTTTTACCATTCTAAAGAAAACACTTTATGACTTCAGTGACATATTATTCTTAAGAAGTCAAACACCTTTATATGCTTCCAAATACTGTGGACAATTTGTTTCTCAATACTGTACCAAGTGCCATTAAAGAGAACCCCATCCTCTGAACTGGCTTCCTAGTTATGGTGGGAAACGCTGTAAGGCAGGAGCTTGAGAATCACGTAGCCATTGGTGAACTCCTGTTGGCTTCTGAAGTTAAGCATCTGCAGGGTCACTCCAGTCAGTCACAGTTACTCAGCTGCTTTTTAATGTGCTCCATTCGTGAAGGGTCACCCCAGTCAGCCATAGTTATTAAACTGCTTTTCAGTGTGCTCAATTCGTTTTCCTGACGAACTTCTGTTTTGGATCCCCTAGGTTTAGAAGCAACCCAGGCACTTGGCACTTGAGTAGAACTCGATTCATTCTTCAATGGTGGAGGTTCCTTCCATTCTTTCACAGTTTTCTTCCCCAAGGAATTTTCTTCTTCTAACGATGATATGTCCCAGTCATCGTCATCCACATCTGCGCACCTTAGTTCTTCTTTAATCCTTCTTTTGTGATAAATGCCTCAGCCACATTAATCCCACCAACTGGCTTATTCACATTTTTTTTGCTGTGAAACCATCTTTTCAACTTTTTCAGTCAGTGTTTTAATGGTGGTTACTGTAGGCTTGGGAGAAATGTCAGAGTCCTCCATTTCGCTTCCCTCAGTCCAGTCAGTGTCACTTTTGATGCTGCTCTTTCCATAGCTAGTCTTGTTGCTTTTAGAGGACTGCACGGGAAGTAAGTCTGGGGACATGTATGCCTGGATGAGGTCATCCTCATCCAGCTCTTCCTCTGAACTGAAGGGAGGTGTCGTAACAGACAATGACTTTCTGGGAACAGGATCTTCTATGACATTTTTCTTATTTTTTGGAACAGGAGCAGTTCTATCAGTATAAACAGGTCTTTGTCTAACCAATATTCTGTTTTTGGGAGGAAGCTGGACTGCTTTGGGTACTAGTCCAGTTGAAAGGGTTTCCATTTGAGAAATACTGGGCTTATCTGTAAAGAGTAATTCTCTCTCCTCAATTTTACAGCTGACCTGATGTTCAAGGAATTCTCGAATTTCCTGAATGTTGGGCATTTGTCTTTCTCTCTCATGTCTTGCTGAATGCATGCTTTTCAGCACTCTATTCAAGTGCTCACTAGGAAGACCGCAGATATCGGCATTAATTCCCAGGGTTTCCAGTTTCTCCATCAAACTCTGCTCCAAAACTATTCTTATCTCCTTCGTGAGGGAGGGGTTGGTCTTCAAAGCTTTCTTTAAATGTGTCTTGTTATTTAATTTCTGTTCATTTTCCCTTCCTTTTTCTTCTTCTGAAAGTTCTTCTATGGGTTCCAGTACATGTGACGAGAATGCCTGTTCTACATGTGCCATTGTTAGACTTGATTTAGCTTCTAAAGTCTGAGAGACGGAGGCATTCATGGGTATAGCTGGGGCAACTGGCTTGGATTCAAAAGTTTGCCAAGCTAAAGAATTCCCTTTGGATTCACTGACACTGCTTAATGGTTTATTGGTATACTCTTTAATCTGCTACCTCTGAGTGATAATCAGTTCGTTTTGCTCCTGGAGTCTCTGGCCTAGTTCTTCTATTCTTTTCTTGTAGAAAACATTGCTTGTATTTAGATCATCTATCATGGAGGTTCGAAGTTTCTCTATATGTGACAGAAGCCAGCTCTTCTCTTTCTTGTGTTCCTGATGGAGAGCTTGAACTCGAGCTGTTCACTTGCTTTCCTGGTTATCGAGATGCTGCATCACATTTTGGAAATCCTGGGGATGTGGAGAACGGTCTTCTTTAAACTCATGTGCATCTTTTAATGTGCCTATGTTGGACTTAATCTGCATATTGGACTTCTGGATTTCTGATAATTGATATTCTAATGCTGAATTCTTAGAAGTTAGTTCTTTAAACTCCTTCATAAACATCTCCTTGACTTTTTCCATTTCATCAACTAGTTTCTCTTTTTCTTCTGCTTTCCATCTATCAAATAACTTCAGAAAGTCTTCCTCTTTTGTTTTTTGCATTTCATATTCCTTAGAGAATCTGATTGCATGAACGTGCTGAGCAGTCTCTAACTGAGACTTGGTAAGCTGCAGCTGCTCCTTCAACATGTCCACCTCCTTCTGGAGCTTGTCTTCTGGGCCTTTGTTTTATACTCAAGGTGAGAATCATCAGGGTGGCGGCGTTGAGTGTGGCTTTGTAGATAACTTGGTTCATAAAGGCCTTCTCACAGAAATGGCACTGGTAATAGCTGGCTTTTGCCTCCATCATCAGTTGCTGAGTAGATATCATCTTCTTCCTGCGTTTACACTCCTCCTTGAGAAGCTTGATCTCCCCTGCCTACTTGGTGAGCAGCTGCTTGCTGTGCTCACAGTCACCCAGGCTCTGGTGCAGCCTTTCCTCCAGGCTGTGCAACTGCGAGGTGAGGAACTCCTGTGAGTGCATCAGGTACTCGATGGTGAGCTGCGCCAGGCGGATGAGCTTCAGCAGCACCGGGTCCACCCCCGACTGGCAGTGTGGGCATTTCTCATCCTCCAGTTTGCAGAAGGTTATGTTCATGATGTTCTCCTGCAGCGTTAGCACGTCCACAGCCCCTGCCACCTTGTCCACGTCGATGGCGCTCAGACGGCGCCAATCCACGCTCTCCAGTCGCGGCCGGAACAGGAAGAAGGGCAGGGGGCCTGATGCCGCACTGGGGGGCACACAGGCCATGGAGGCCGTGCCTGCTGCTGCAGAGGCAGAGACGTCGGGCCCCTCGAGGCCGCTGGCCAGAGGGTAGTAGACGTGCTTCTGGAAGGGCATGCTTGCGAGCCAGTCCGCTGCCTAGACTTTAATCATAGGCGCTATTCAGCTTTGCCTACCAGCCCCAAGCCACTTCCGGGCCGCCGCCGCCACACCCCTGGGAAGCCGGAGAAGACCAGGTCCCTGGCAGCGGCGGCGGCGGTGGCGGCAGCCAAGGTCTGGGCGTCCAGGACGTTGCTATGGCAGCGCCCCGCTGGACCCAGAGCAAAGGGCGCGCCGGCCAGCGCGGGGTCAGCGTGCGCCCAGCGCCCTTATAAACTTGTGTGGGGGTTGCATTATTTTCTGGAGAGACTAAAATATTTCTAGTAGCAACTTGTAGACTTCAGGCCTCTCATTTTAGGGATCTTCTGGGGGCTGCCAGTGGTTACCACAGAGATCAAGGAGCTGAGGAAAAGCCAGACATTCCTCAATCCACCGGGGAGTCCCTGCTTGGACCAACCACCAGGAAAATTTTTTTCTTTCCTGGCAGGTCTGTGGACTGAGGGCTCCATCCACTGGGCTGCAGGATCAGTGGGAACAAGGGCTGTGGTCTCTCTTGCTCACTGATGCATCCCCAACACCTAGCGCAGGATCGGCACGGAGAGGGCCTTCAGAACTTGGACTCGTGAATAGAGAAGTATGAATCAGGCGCTCAGTTAAGGAGATGTCAGCTCCTGGACTCATGTCCCTATTTTTTCTGCCTTGTGTTAGAGGGATCAACCCTTGTTCTGGATCAAGGGCCTCGGGGCAGAACGTGGAAGCGGTCCACGCGCCGATGTTGTGGTCCTGGAGAGAAGGGGAGCAGGCCCGAGGCACCCATCTCTGTTCGCTGCCACCACTCCAATCTAGGGCATCTGCGGTTCGCGACCCTTGCCCCTTTGATCAAAGCTCCCAGCTGCTCGCTCCTGGGTGGGTACCGGGCGCTGCAGGCTGACGGAGAGTCTCAGGGGACCCAGATCCCAGGGGCTCTGCTGGCTCAGGCGGGGCTCGTGGAGGCTGAGGAGCAGGCGGGCGGATTCCTTCTTCCAGGGTGCAAGATGAAGCGTGTCTGGGCAAGTTTGGCAAGGCCTGTCGCCTGGTGCCGCTCAGGGCTTTCCAGACTCCAGGCCACTGGCACCTCAGAATCCCCCACCCCCCTCCCGCCCCCAAACCCTCAGCGATCTCCTTCGGGCCTCTTCCTCCACTGCCTGGCTCCTCTCTATAACAGGTATTTTTTAAATGGAGTTTTTAGGATTCTCTCCCGATATTATCACATTATCTGTAAACAAAGACAAGTTTTCTTCCTCCTTTCCAAGTTTGATACCTTTTATTTCTTTCTGTTGCCAAATAACTCTCCCAGTACTATTTTTGACTAGGTGAGGAATTCTTACTCCTGATCTGGGGGGAAAAGTTTCAGTTTTTATCATCAAGTGTGATTTTAGCTGTGGACATGTAGGCTTTATTATGTAAAGAACTTTCCATTTGTTCCTACTTTTTGAGCATTTTTTACTATGAAAGAGAATTATATTTTATCAAAGGTATTTTCTGCAGCTATTGAGAAAAACGTGAGTTTTATCCTTTATCATATTAATGTGATAAGCCACACATTAATTGACTTTCATATGCTGAACCATCCTTGAATCCTAGGGCTACATCCCATTTGGTCAGGGTATAAGATCACTGAAATGTGCTTCTAAATTACCATTTGGTGGTGTATATTGTTCATAGTGATCTCTTATAATCCTTTGTATTTTTGTGGCAACAAAGTTATGTCTATTCCTTTATTCATGATCTTATTGATTGATTTTTTTTCTTAGTGTAGTAAAAATTTGTCAATTTTGTTTATCTTTTCAGAAAACCAGCTATTAATTTTTTGACTTTAAATTGCTTTTCTGTTATCTATTTTAATTTTTTTCCTGTGATTTTTATTTCTATTATTCTGGTATGTTTAGATTTAGTTTGTTCTTCACTATTCTATTTCCTTGGCACATAAATCTAGTTTATTAAAGTTTTTATTCTTCTGAATGTAGGCATTTTCCACAATAAACTACTCTCTTAGTCCTGCTTTTGCAGCATACCATGAGTATTGGTATATTGTAGTTTGTTTTTCTTTGTCTCACAATATTTTCTAATCCCCCTGTTAGTTCTTTATTTACTCCATGGTTACTCAAGAGTGTGTTGTTTAATTCCATGTATTTGTGAATTTTCTAGTTTTCTACTGTTTATTATTATTTTTGTTTCACTATGTTCAAAAAAGATGCTTACTATGATTTCAAACTTCTTAAAGTTGTTAATTTTTTGTGATTTATTCTGGAGAATTTTTACTGTGCACTTAAAAAGAATGTGTATTCCTCTGCTATTGGGTGAAATGTTGTGTATGCATCTCTGGTCCATTTGGCTTGTAATGTTAAAGTCTTTTGTTTTCTTATTAGTCTTCTTTCTAGATATTCCATCCATTACTGAAATTGGGATATTGAAATCTCCTACAATTATTATATTGCTATTTATTTTTCCTATCGGTTTTGTTGATGTTCAATTTACACATTTAGCGCTCTGGTGTTGGGCACACAAGCACACACACAATTAAAAAAAATTGTTTTTGTACTTCTGTGTCCCTTGGAACCATTTTTAACTCAAATTATATATTATCTGTCTGATATAAGTAAAGCCACTCCCTTTTAGGCTACCATTTGCATGGAATATCCTTTTCCATCGCTTAGCTTTCAGTTTACATGTGTAAAGAACTTCCATTTGTTCCTACTTTTTTGAACATTTTTAGAGTTTCTTGTAGGTAGCCTACAGTTTGGTCATTTAAAAACATCCATCTGGTATCTTTATGTCTTTTGGTTGAGGAATTTAATCAATTTATATTTAAGTTAATTATTGATGAGAGAGGATTTATTATTGCTGTGCTATTAAATGTTTTCTGTTAGTCTTGTAGTTCTTTTGTACATATTTTCCTCTCTTTATATCTTCATTTGGTTGTTGATGTTTTGATTCTTCTTTTGTGTAATCTCTATAGGCATTTTCCATGTGGTTGCAATAGGGATTACACAAAATATCTTGTATTAGTCTTTTTAAGCTAGTAATAACACGTTTAATTGAATACAAAGACTCAAACTATTTTATAATTTTCTATATGTGCACCTTTAATGATGAGTTTTATACTATCTTATACTATAATAATAATAAATAATTTTGCTGTTTAGTATAAATTAATTTCAAAGAGAATAACTTCCTTTAGCATTTCTGGTAAGGCATATCTAATTGAACTCCCTCCCATAAATTTATTAGAATAGGCATGAAAGAAATCAGTTTTGGAGGAACCCCTGGAAAAGTCAGGCAGTATATGTGTATATATAAAAATCAACCCATTCTTTTTCCAAGGAGAAATTGGAAGGGATGTGTGTGTGTTTTGTATGCTTCATCTGTGCTGAGCATATATGATTACTAGCCCAAGTTGCAGTCTCTATTCTCCTTCAGGCAGCTGGATTTTGAGGACCTATCTGAGACCACAATAGGCAAAAAAGATGTTAGTTCATTGGGTAGCTCCCACTGAAATTGGGGCATTGGACCTGCAGACCAATTCTTCTCTCATAGAAGCTGTGAGCTGGTGGGTCTCTTAGAAATTGTGTAGTGTTTGGCCAGGCATATGGATTCTGGTAAGAAGTTACCCAAATCTCCCTAACTTTTGATGAGTATGGTTTATTGTTTGTGTGAAATGTAGAAGTTTTCAATTAGTTTCTGTATTTCTCACAAAGAGAATTTGTTCATGAATTGTTGTTGAATTGGTGTGTTCATTGAGGAAAGGAAGGTCCAGCTCTTTTCTGCTCCACTATTTGGCTTGTATCACCATGTAATAGTTCTGTTTTAGACATTGGCAGAATTCATCAGTGAACAATGTGGGCCTAGAGAACAGGTCAGAAGGTATTTTTAAAATTGCAATTTCAATTTCATCAAAAATTTTAGAACTATTCAAATTATGTCTTTAATCATGGACAAATTGTACTAGATTTTATTTTGAGAAGAATTGGACTATTTTATCTAAATTGTCAAAACTGTGTGTGTAGAGTTGTTCATAGTATTCTAATATAATTTTTTGATGATTTCAGAATCTGTAGTGATATACCATTTCATGCTTGATAATTTGTGCCTTTTTCCATTTTTTACCACTATTCCTAGAGTTGCTAATTTTATTGAAATTTTGTGAGAAACAACTCTTTGCTTCATTGGTTTGCTCTGTTGCTTTCCTGCTTATTTTTCTTATTTTTTTTCCTTTGCTTTATTTGGGTTAATTTTGCTCTTCTTTTTTTAGATTCTTGATGTATTGACTTAGATTATTGTTTGAGACTTAATTATGTTGAGTGCCATAAATTTTCCTTTTAGCACTGCTTTAGCTGCACCCACAAATTTAGATATATTGTATTTTCATTGTTATACAGATCAATGCATTTTTAATTTCCCTTGAGGCTTCCTATTTGACCCATGAATTGCTAGAAAGTGTGTTGTTTAGTTTCAGAGTGCTTGGAGATTTTCCTGTTATCTTTCTGTTGTAGATTTCTGCTTTGAGTACATTATTGTATGATAATACATTGTTCAATTTGTTGAAGTTTCTTTTATAGGTCAGGATGTGGTCTACGTTGAAATATATATAGTTGACGTTAATTTGTGTGTGTGTTAGTTGTTGATGGACACAATACCTTTATTTTATTTATTTATATGTGGTGGTGAGGATCAAACACAGGGCCTCACACATGCTAGGTGAGCGCTCTATGGCTGAGCCACCACCTCAAGGCTACAGTTGACTTTTGATAGCTACAGGGTATTGACTCCTGGACATGAATATCCAAATCCACTGACGCTCAAGTCTCCTAAGCAATATCACACAATATTTTCATAAAACCTACATATATTCTCTTGTATACTTTAAATCATCTTTATATTTTTCATAATATCTAATGTAATTTGTGAATATCATATAAATAGTTGTTGTGGTATATTGTTTAAAAAAAATAATGGCAAGAAACAACATATTCATGCTAACTACAGGTGCATTCTTTTCCTGAATATTTTCAATCTTCAGTTGGTTGAATCTGTGAATGCAAAATCCACAGATAAAGAGGGCTGACTGTGAGGACTTAGGATGGTTTGACTTACATTTTTGTTTTCAATTTTACAATGTTGTGAAAGTGATACACATTCAGTACAAAAGATACTGTGCATTGTTATATTTTCCTAGGCTAACCCCAGCTGGTACAATGCCCTTTTGGGATGCTAGGCTGCAACAATGAGCCACAGCTTCCCAGTCAGCCATGTAATCACTATTCTCAATTTACAGTTGCTTTATTGGGAGTAACCCCATCAAAAATCAAGGAGCATCTCTGATCCATAAGCACTTGACACAATGTGTGTAATTGGGTGAACTGTTCAACAAATGTCTATTACATTCTGTTGATTGGTGTTGTTGAATCTTTATTTATCCTTTCTGATCACTTATTGGCTTCTGACTAAGATCAAGTATGGTATGTCCTTGCTGAATTTCTGCCTAGTCCTTCAGTTGTTTCAGGTGGTATGTTAAACTATATTTGTGGATGTACATATTTCTCCTTTTGGTTTCACTGGGTTTTGCTTCACATATTCTGCATATGCATTTAGAACTGCTTTATCATTCTATAATGTCCATCAGTTTCTCTAATAATTTTCTTTGCTCTAAAGTCTACTTTAAATGATATTAAGTAGCTACTTCTACTTTCCTTTGACTAATGTCTGTTTATCTTATTTTATCTTTTATTTCTACTTATCTATAACACTATGCTTGCTTTGAGTTTCTTTAAGACAACATATAGTTTGAATGTGTTTTTAAATCTATTTTACCAGTCTCATTTAGTTGGTATATGTAGCTAATTTGCATTATATGAAATCATTCATTTGTTAGTGGTTAAATTTATTTTATTTTTGTTTTGTTTGACTTTTCTTTTCTTTTCTTTTTTTCACTTTTCTCTTTTTTCTTGGCTTCCTGTGAGTTATTTGAAGATTTTTAAAAATAATACCATGTTGATTTATCCACTTTTTTTAGAGTTTCTCTCTGTACAGATGTTTTTGATGGTTGTTTTGGTATTGCATTATATACACATAACTTGTTACAGTCTACTGTTTTTTTTATCATTTCAAGTACTTCTGGATTATAGATACTGCTTGACTTTTGATGGGTCCATGTCTCAGTAAGCCTATTGTGAATTGAAAATACCATAATTAAAAAGGTGTTTAAAACACCAAATATATTGAACACCATAGCTTAAGAATATAGAAAAATATAGAGTATTGATTGCCTATCTGTGTGGTTGGGTGGTTGACTGGGTGTTCTCACTCATTGTTACTACCTTTAAATTCCTTCTTCCTACATTTATAATACAATTGTCTTAAGTATTTTTATATACTTAAACCCACATTAAGGAGTGTAATAATTTTTGTTTCAACTGTCAATGATCATTTAGAAAACTCAAAAGGACAAGACACACATTTTTCCGTCTAGATCTCCTATGTGTTTCTATTTCCACCTTGGGCCAGTCTTTATTGAGGTTACTGTTTCAAATTTCTTTTCCAAATATGTAAGCCTTACTGTTTCTTCTGCTGCCAGTCATGACTTATGAGATATACTTATTTCAAAGCAAGTAATATCAGAAGTCTATTCCACTGATTCTGGAAGAAAATGAAATCTAATTATAATATTTTATACAAACATAAGGATAATAAGATCCTGAAATGTGAAAGAAAGATGTGAAAAAGAGTATTCACAATAACTTCAAAGAGTTTTAAGACACACGTTTGATATGTACACTGATCTGCAGTGAGATCTTGACATTGTCATGTAACATTAAGATTGCAAATAAGCAAAGACAGTATTTCCATCTTACACTAATTTTTAACAAAAGATAGTCCTGAATAGAAGCCAGCTGAACCTATGCCAGTCCCCAGGTATATGTACAAGGAATTGCACGGGCATGAACAAGCAAAACCACAGTAAATAACATGATTAAAGTAGATAGATGCTTCAGGTGAGTGTGGCTTTTGTTTTGAATAGAAAACTACATTTTCATGAATGTACCTTCATATCTTATATTTGTCTGAATTTACTTTCTCCAAATATGATATCCATTGTTTTTTTCCTAAATTACTTCTTATCTCTATTGCCTGTTTTGCTGTGAATCTCAATATAAATCATAAATCTTATTGTTTTAAAGTATTCTGGTTTTATATAGTAGGACAAATGAAAAGGTGACTCAGAATGTATACAATCACTAGATTGTAGAGTTTGATTAAAAAATCTCTGAGGGTTCTTCTCTGGCCTTTGATGTGATGGAACTTGTCTCTTTGGAAGTGCTTTTTACATTTTATCTTGATTTATTGACTTTCTTTTTTCTCAGGAGAATGTGAGTTCCTGGAAGGTGAAGATCAGTAACTTAAAAGCTTGTTAGCTCAACAAATTTGTGATTAGAAAGGATGGTTTTTATTGCAAAGCTTTTTACTTTTTATAAATGTTATAGGTACATTCCTTATAGATAAATATTTTAATCAATTAAAAGGTAATTTTAGAAGAAACAAGCCTGTGATAGCTTGTGGCAGAAATATTGCTTTATTATCATTTGAAAAACAGAAAGAAACTTTAACATTTATCCAATTACTAACTGACTTGTATTTGACACCTACTTTGGGTTCTGCAGTCTACTGGTCACTGTGAGAATAGGAAAATAATATAAAGGGTAATAATTTCCTCTTAGGAATCTATAGTATATCTTGGAGGATAGGAGCAACATAAAGAAACAATTCAAATGAACCTAAGCTTATGTATAATGGTGGACTAGACAGGGTGGTATAGAGTATGTGTAGCAGAGGTTCAAAGTTGGGATAGATCACCTAGGGTTCAGGGAAGGATTTATGTAACAGGTAAAACTTGAGTATATGGGGTACAACTTGGGTGGATGGAAGGAAAGCAGCAGTAGTTTGGGGGAAATAAGAAATTTCTTAAAAAGGAGGATTTGAATTTATGAAATACATTTTTAAATGACAGGAAAAAAAAGATGAGTTATTAGGAACCATTGAATCTTTGAAGATCTGTGCTTCCTCACTTCTACATGGTGATTACAGAGAAGATATCTCAGAGGGATGATGAGCAAAATAATAATGGAAGAGAATTTTGGAGGAGTGGTGGTCTGGGTAATGCCTGTCCATGCTAGATGAGCCATCTTCCAACCCATTAATTAGTAGAAATGTAATAATAAAAGACAAGAGCTTATAAATATGGTGGGATAATCTGACACTGCTGGGAGAAAGAGCAATAGGAAGATCCACCTTAGGCTTGTATTTCTAACTTTAAGGGTACTCAAAGTGACTTGAGGGCAGTGGCCTAAACGTTTTTAGAATTCATTAAGAAAAGAACTTCTGGATAAGGAGTTTTTTCCCCAACCATTGTTGAATACATTGACCCAAGCATGGCTCAATATCTTTAAATTAGAAAGATTATTCCCATATGTAAATTTAATACATAAGTGTTTAATTATGTAAGTCATGTATTTTTGGTATTTGTTTTGAATATGATTTATGCAATGTTGGCTCGCAGAAAGTTGGCATGTGTATACATATTGAAAGTTTAGAATTTTTATCAACATAAATTGTATATGAGATGTACATTTTATACAATAAGGAGAAATTAATGTTCATTTTACATACCTCGTAGTACTATCACTCTTTTTAACATATTTAAAGGGGGAAATCCATTTCCATGTTGTAGGTCTCAGGGAAAAGTAGAAAGAAGCATCCAAAAACATAATTCTCTATGTTTCCCTAGAAAATTTTCTCTCTGCTCCATATGTGCCTTAAGTTTTATAATTAAATGCATGCCTGGACCAATGTCTTCTGAATTTTAAAGGTTATGTATAGGGAATGTCAAAACAACCATTTAAAACATATTGGTATCAGAGAAAAATGCCATTATGCTACTGGGGGAATATCATAAACTCCTTGAATCTTAAACCAAAATAAATGACACCTTCCTGTAGGTTGAACTTGTGTGGTTTACAGACATTTCTAACCTGGTATCCCTGAAACTTGAGGATGACTAGAAAATGAGGCATTGTTAAAAGACAATAAACATTCAGTTGCTATGTTATAAGTAGGAGAAGCAGGAATCTTACTTTTGAATGTAATTTAAAGGAAAGACAATCTAATTAAGCAGTAATATAAATGGTTCTTAAATATAATGCTTAGGTATTTAAAAAAAAAAAAACCTGCCACTGTTTTGTTTTGGATAAAACCTAAAGCACATGTCATGTTTCAATCAGTATGAAATAAAAACTAATTTAAATGTATTTGCCTATTTACCAGCCAAATTAAAAGTGTAATAGAATATAATTAATAAAAGGTTAATAAACAGTAAAAAAAAATAAAATAAAATAAAACATATTGGTAGAGTGAAGCATTGGCTAAGACGATTTCCAAAGTTACCACCAAACTCAACATTATCTAATTCTATGAATGAGAATCATTCTGTCTGAGTGGTTTGGTTCACACTCTGACTAACAACCGGGTTGACTGGCTTTCTTGACTAGGGTCCCCAGTTCTTTGGGTATGCAATCACAACCCCACAGGAAGCAATAATCACAAGCTCTGGTAATCATGGCAGCAGAGCAATAGAAGAGGCATCTGTCCCACTGCTATTTATCTGTGCACCACATGTTTGCATAAAAAGTTTGTAAAATACTCTATACTTGGAACTTGTTTTGTCTGTAACTTTTGGGGAACAAGAGAACTATTATCGCCAAGTTTAGAACAGTCTTTAATTTTATGGCTTCTTCGATTTGTATCCAACTTTGTGTCAGCTGGATTTCACTTTGGTGGTGTTGGCAACACATGAATTTCTGGTTTTGAGACAGAATAATTAGAAGGTGCATAGTCATCAAATTGCTAACCACACATGTTAGGGAGCTAAGTGTAAATAAATCAAAATCATATGAACTGAATTTAATAAAAATACACATGAATTTAAAAATTAATGGAAAAAAAAATTGGTGCCAAAATGACCTGTTTCTTTTATTAAAACCTCAAATTCTTAAAACATTATTTACTGAACTTAAAAACTGTAGTTGGGCTTGTCATTTCATATTTGAAAGAAAAGAAAGAAGCTCAAGATGACAAAGCTTTGGACAGAAAAGAATTGTAAAAGAAAAACAAAAGACAGAATTCTTTTTGAGAAGACGAGGCTTTTCTTAGATTATGAAAATCATCTCTATTACTTGAAGTTATAGAGTTTGCACCTATAATCAGAGGATGTAGTCTGAGGGCCCCAAAGGGCCTTGGAGGTAGTTCATTCACAGCTGCATATCCTGGGCTTAAATTCCAACCATGTGACTGGCAGCGTGTGCTTGGGCCTCTCTGTGGCTAAGTTCTGCAGCACATTTCACATATAATGGACTATTTGAAAGAGTTGGAATTTCTGGAGTTTCTACCAATTGTTTGTTACATCTCAAGACTAATCAAAACTTTTTAAATTCATTTATTATCAAAACTGTTTGTTTTAGTATGTATGTATATATTGCAAGAGCAGAAACTCATAAATATGACCTTAAGAAACAAGGAACTTATTATAAGGATCCATATGGAATGGAACCAAAGGAGAAAAGTTAGCAGGAACAGAACTGACTCTCCAGACACTTTTTTCTCCCCATACTTTTTTTCTTTTTTTAAAATTTTTATTTAAATATGACAGTGGAATGCATTACAATTCTTATTATACATATAGAGCAGAATTTTTCATATCTCTGGATACAAAGTATATTCATTCCAATTCATGTCTTCATGCATTTACTTTGGGTAATAATTATAATCATATTCAACTATCATTTCTAACTCCATGCACACTCCCTTCCCCTCCAACCCCTCTGCCCTATCTAGAATTTCTCCAGACACTTTCTCCCTCACTTTCTTAGCACCTTGGCTGCCCCTCTGAAGTTAGCTATTTTCTTCTTTCTGCAGCTGAATATTCTCTACTTATAAAGAGTCTTGTTTCTTCATTCTTTTAGTTTACACATGGTCTCTGTTTGCCATGGACACACTGCTGGCTTTTTTTTAACTTTGGCTTCTATTACTAACTGGTTCAGTGTTTCAGTGTTTTCCAGTCAAAGTCCCCATTTAAGGAGAATCAGGGCCAACTTACCTTTTTACTCCAGGTGCGGATAAGTGGCTGGCTTAAGGGTTGACTGTCAACGACTGTTCCAGACACCTGCAATTGGAATTCTATGTTATATAAAGCACAGACACTGCATGGGTATCTAGGATGCAGGACTCAGTTGGAGGCCATGTTTCTTTCAAGTGCAGCAGGTAGGTCATACCCACTACTTGCTCCTCAAATTCTTTGAGCAGTATGTTTATATACCTTCCTAACTTTTTATCCTTCAGTTCAAAAACTTGTAGGTTTTTCAGTTGTTATTCAAGCATGATTTTGAGGATCTATACCACTCCACCTCTCTTCTGTGCATGATTTAGTTGATTTACTTTTCTCACAAGGTAATGGCTGGAAGTTCAAAATCATTCCAAGTTGATCTGACCAGTAAGTTTTAGGATAAGAATGTCATCCTAGTATCCCTACCCCCAGATTCAACCAATTTTTTTTTCTGACAAAATCATGTCTATATCTTGTTGACTCATGGAATTTTCTCTTGACTAAAATGTCTGAGTCATTTTTTTTGTACATGCTACCATGACAGTGTTCTTCCCATCTTGTGAACAATTGGCTCTTTGTACTGAAGTTCAATTACACCTTTCATTTATGTTGCTTGAATTAAATTTTTTTATTGGTTTATCACAACATTAAAATGATCTTGACATATCATATATCATACCTTTGCTTCAAATGGGGTATGAATTTTTATTTTTACTATGTGTACAAATTGCAGGATCACATTGGTTATACTTCCACGTTTATACATACTGCCATACCAGTGTCTGTTATATTCTACTGACTTTCCTAAAAGAAAATTGTGGTTTTTGTAAATAAACAAATTATGCTTTCTGACCTTTGGAGGCTTATATTCTTTTAGATCATAGCTGGCATATAAAAGGTTCTTAATGAATAAATTTTAATAACTAAATATGGGAGACCCATTTGGTTAGGGTTTGTCTTGTAAGCTCTTGTCAAATCTTTTCAGATTGATATTGGTCTGTTATCCAATGCTTTCACTCTCAACCTTGGGGAATAATCACGTGATCATTTGATCATCTGATTATCAAATTCAAATTTTTGGCTCTTTTACTTGGCTCTGCTTTGTGGCATAGAGAACTTACCCCTATGTTTCCAGGTTTTACTACTAATTGGCTTCTCGCTAGACTTGTATAATAGAGATGGTTTAGGAGGCTGAAGGAGAGAAGGCATGAATCTAGGATGTTTTTCCTCATATTAGCTGCTTTGAGCATTATCTCCAAGGCAGAGAGTGCTGCTTTTTAGGACAGTACTTCAGTCCACAGAGTCGACTCCTGATGGTCTTGGATCCCAGCCTCTGGTAAAGTCATCTTCTCTGTTTCTTATTTGAGACCTAAAGGTAGTGATAGCTTTCTGAGTCTTGCTAATTTGGGGGTTGCCTTATTGACTCCTACCAGGCCTTTTAATTTTCTTATGCTTTTGTAACCAGTTGCCCATTTTGAATTCCCTTCAGTGAATAATTTGGAGGAGACTCCATTTTCCTAGTTGCATCCGGACTGATAAAAACAGGAAGCTGCTAATCATAACTAAAGAAAAATTGTGTTCTCACATTCTCTCTTTCTCATCTTTATATAATAAGAACACAGGAAGATTTATTTAGCTGATCAATGAAAGTGATATAATGGGGGCAGTGATTAAGAGCATGGGCTTTGGAGCCATTTTACCTGGGTTTAAATCTCAGATCCATCACTTAGTTGCTAGATATGCTGCCTTAAGCAATGTATTCACATTTTCTTTATCTCAATTTTTTCTTCTGCAAGATGTTTTCTAAAGTGCTTTAGAGTATTTTGAAACAAACAATTTCTTTATTTGAAATACTTGAGTTTTGAAATCTATAATTTTGGTGATTTTAGAAAGACAATAAGGGATATTCACTTTATATTTACTATATAAAGTTACTGTATACCATGCCATAAGCCACATACAGTTAATTAATACTTGTGTAATATACTATATATAACATTAATATCCCAAAGGAATCTGTGACACTAATCACTAATCCAAATTAACACTTCCTGCAGCTAAAAATCACATCAGGTTTTGTTGCTGAATGAGTTTGGATAAATTTTGCTCTCTATTCTTTTTTTTTTTTTTTGCTCTCTATTCAGTTACAAAAAAATATGATTTATGAAAGTTTTCCTTATGTACATCAAACAAACCTTTTTCACCTTCAAGAATCAAATAGACTATAATACAATAATACTGGGTGACTTTAACACACCTCTCTTACTACTGGGTAGATCTTCCAAACGAAAACTAAAATTTTTGTATTTTAGAATTCTGACTAAAGGACTTTGAACCTGAAATGCAAAATATTTAGGTCTATGCCTGCTACATAGTTAACACTAGATAAGTGTTACTGAAAACATCCTACAGTTTGGCCCTACTCATCATTCTCCAACTACTTGATACAAATAAAATAAAAGTCCATTCAAGTGGAGAGACCCCAGGTCTTCTCCAGATTTAATAGCTCTAAAATCATTGTACAAACCAAACTTCAATTTTTAAAGTCCAGAAGTGCCCTGTATTTTTGTGCTAATTATCTCAACCCAATAGAAAATATCAATAAACATGGGAATTTAGAAAATCATTCACTGAATAGGTAGAAATCTAGTTCTATTTTGCTAGACAGAAACATCCAATTGTTGAATGATATTAAACAAAACAGCAAAATTATTAGAGAAATATTGGTATGTGTTTTTATTTCATCTTGTGTTTAAGTCACACTATGACAATGACTTATAACCTAGAAAATCTGTAGTCTTCTGTGTGCTGGCTGACTTCTCAGCCAAACCAATCAGTCTTATTTAATGATTCTAAAGATCAGCTACTCGGTGAGTTTCTTCAGGTTTGATTGATTCAATAGGCTACATTTGTCTTGGAAATTTAAGTTCTAGTGTAGAAACTGAATTGATATTTTTGTTATTAAACTTTAAAATTATATATATATATATATATATATATATATATATATATATATATATCTCCTCTCAAAGATAAGGTATAGGAAATCCTTCATAAATTTAAACTTGAGGCTCTGTGCCTTGTTAAAGTTGGATAAGTTAGTACATCATGGATTTCCTTTCTAGCCTTTCTTTTCTTGGACCATCACTTTTCTTGCTGACTAGTTTTATTAAAGGCTTTGGGAAGAGCCAAAGGCACTTATTTAAACTCCCTATTTAAGCACTATAATACCCAAATCAAAATTCTCTGAATAAAACCCCTGTTTTGTTCTTTTCAAATCTTCCTTTCTTTATTTTCCATGGCTTTGTAGAAATATTTCTTTTGTTACTGCTTATGGAGACTTGTTCCCCATCTTTACTGACACTAATTTTTCCAGAAGGCACTGATGCCTCTCAACAGAGCTGTTTAACTCACCAGGGGGCTTAATAGACTGAGATAAAGCTTGCTAGAGTCCAGGCATTTTGGTTCTGCTCTCCCACACCAGCCCTGCACTCCAGTGGCAGAACAGCCAAGATTAAAGGCACAAAAGACCATGTCGTCAAAAGCAAACTTGGACCTCTTTTCTACTTATCCATGAGTGCACAGAGTGGCCTCTCCCAAACCCCCTCCCCCAACAGACAGCCTGCATTTAGTTTCTTAGTGTTATCCTTAAACAACTCAGACTGGAGGTTTTCAGCAAAAGGCATTCCCCTCCTTCCACCACCTGTGCCATCCTCTTGTACTGACATGGCTGCTCAGGCATTACCTTTTTTATGACCTTTCTAGCTTATGTATGAGATTGTCTCAATTAGACTATTTCATTTCAGATCGTGACTTACAATTTGGGAAACTTTCTTATTTTTTAATTTTTTGTTGTTAAAATACCTTCAGATGTTAGATCATAATTTCTGGACTTCTGCCACTAATAAATTTCATTGTTAATGCAATATCAAGTTTCTTGTCCACTTTTCCATGTGTATTTATATATACATGCATGTTATAATACCTATCAGTGTTGTGTCTTCATATAATATATATTATATTGTATTTCTATATACATTAGCCAGCTGGGGATGCCATAATAAAATCCCATGGCATTGGTACTGTAAACAACAGAGATTTATTTTCTCATAGTTCTGGAACCCATGATCAGTGTGCTAGCATAGTTAGGTTTGGGGAAGGGTACTGTTCCTGACTTCCTGCTGTGTACTCTCATGGCTTCTTCTTTTTGCTCCTTCACTGTGGGGGGGTGGGGGGGTAATAATAAAGAGAAGCTCTCTGGTGTCTCTTCCTTTAAAAGCAGTAATCAATGATAAGGGCCCCCCTTAGGTGAGCTCACTGAAAACCGATAGCTTTCTAAAATTTCCATTATTAAATAACATCACTTTGGGAATGAAGTCTTCAAAATATAAGTTTTGGGGGATGGGGGACTCACATTCCATCTCTTTCTGTCTCCACATACACATACATACAAGCACATGTGCACACATACAATGATGTCTTAGAACATGCCAAGTTGGTGGTGTTCAAGCTAAATATAGGGCAAGACTATTGATAATTGTTACAAAATGATAATTATTCTGTCCTTTTAAAAGATTCTGGTAGAATTAAATGTGTTTTGAGAAACTATCAGTCGCTTGTTAAGTAAACAGAAAAGTTGAAATGCCAATTTAAAACTATTAAAGGAAATGTAATATAATAATAATAATAATAATAAAGGTAAACATAAAAGCTTGAAAGTACCAAATATGACTTTGAACATGTTTCAGTTTCCAAGAATTCCCACAGGAATTGCTGAAATGAGACAACACATGTGAAACAGTTTTGTTAATGTACAAATCTTTGAAATGCATTTTTATTATTTGCATTGCTGACTTCTGCTATTTTGCTGTTACATACCTTGGCACAGATTCTCATCCCCCAGGGCCAGGAGACCAGATTAACAACAGTCTCTAGAGAAAAGACCTCTAGAGATTTAGTAAATGTGGGCAGAGGAAGCTGCTTCTCTGAACGAACTGGGAGATTGTGTCTGTGACTTCTTGTTGCCTCTGATTCCCACAGCCCATGGATACGAAATCTGAGCACATTCCATTGGATTAATCCAAACACTCTTCTGAAGTCCCTCAGAGAAAGTCATCCCAAGATGGCATGCTTGAGAGAACACGTCAGAGGAGAGGGGAGCCTGCAACTAGGATGCAAACCAAAGAAACAAAAATCATCAGCCTCTCTCTTAGCTAGTAGAGAAATAGAAGGGAAAATTACAGAGTGAAGTG
This sequence comes from Callospermophilus lateralis, assembly GCF_048772815.1. Taxonomy (NCBI): domain Eukaryota; kingdom Metazoa; phylum Chordata; class Mammalia; order Rodentia; family Sciuridae; genus Callospermophilus; species Callospermophilus lateralis. Next base: position 3,474,886 of record NW_027514826.1, on the reverse strand, counting down.
TTTATTCTCTTTTTGACCCTTCATACTGTTTGGCATATTTTTTTTACATATATACTATTATAATTAAGAGTAAAAGCAGTGGAGCCAACAGATAAAGATTGTTGATTCTGCCACTAATTGACAACTCTCTGGGCTAATTTGTTCATTTGTAATGTGAGCTAAAATGTTAGTAGCTGCATAATTTATTATAGTTAGTATTAAGTTAAATATTACATGGAAAACACCTGGCAAAACCTATCACCTCCTAAGCACTCAATAAGCATTAGCTTTTCTTTATTGTGGCTGCTGTTGTTCTTGCTTGAGTTTGAAGGACGGCTCTGCCACTTACTAGTTGTGTGACATCGGGTACATTGTTTAACCAACATGTGTTTCAATTTCTATCTTTAAAATGATGATAATATTATCCCTATCTTGTATGATTATTATGAGAATTAAATAAGCTGATATCTATAAAGCTCTTGGAAAAGTTTCTGGCCAATACTGCTGTATAAATACATGTTAAGTAATTAAATGACATTATTGTCAGTACACTAATCAAGTTAAAGAATAATCTTTCTTCTCTTTACCTAAGAAACCCAGAATCAAGAATTAAAGTTTTAATGAAATAAGTTTTTTAAGGTATGAAAACTTGTAGTAAACTATACTTCTATTAAAACCAGGTTAGATTAACCTTATAAATCTTGTAACTTTATTAATGAAACAATCTTAGAATAACTTTATTGAAACAACCTCAGGTTTAAATGCAAAAATATTGCATTTGATTCATAGCATTGCGATTTTCATAAATACTAACCTATGTGTTAAAATTTCCACTGCATAAAGCTTGAAGGCAAACCTTGAGGCACTCAAAAGATTTGCCTCAGCACAATCTAAAATAACAACAAAAAGGACATTAGATTCTGAGATTTGACTACATGTACTGAAAACTGAATTATGTAAATTGTTATTTAAGCTTCAGGAAGTAAAATCAGAATATTCACAGTTAAAACCTCCATTCTTTACCCTTGGGAAGGAAATGAGGAACACACGTTTAACTGGGCAACCTCTAACTCTTTCAAGGACCAGATGAGAAGGGGCTGGCATCTTGGGTGTGGTTAGAGAGGGTGCCATAGATTGACTCTTTTTTTTAAAGAGAGAGAGAGGTAGAGAGAGGCAGAGAGAGAGAGAATTTTAATATTTATTTTTTAGTTATCGGCTGGCACAACATCTTCATTTGTATGTGGTGCTGAGGATCAAACCCGGGCCCCACGCATGCCAGGTGAGCATGCTACCGCTTGAGCCACATCCCCAGCCCATAGATTGACTCTTACAGCTGAGAATGCTATCTTTCTTTTGATCACTAACTTTGAAGATCTCATGTAATCTGTGGCCATCTTCCCTGAACAATAGAACTCTTTTTTATCCTTTTTCTTGGGAGATTCAAAGACTACACAGATTCTCCCAGTTGAGAGGGATAGAGGAGGCCTGGGCTCCATACCTTGGAGGAAGTTTAGAGTTTGGAATCAGAAAATTGGTCTTTTATGGGATCTCTGGACTTTTTATTATCCTCTTTGAAGTGTAACAAGTCACTCTTGAATTGGAACACACAGGTTTCCTTGATGATGGGCAGGCATGTCCATGGTAGCTGTGTGTGTATACATAGCATGGAATAGGGAAATAATACCAACATTTCTATACATTTGACATGAAATAAATTATATCATTTCATCTTTGTAACCCTTTGTGATAGAGGTTCTTCTTAATTTATTATTACTATTATTATTATTATTACTATTACTATTATTATTATTATTATCTTGCAGAGGAGAAGGTTGTGACTCAGAAAGGGTGGAAAGTAACATATCTAAAACTGCACAACTGAGGCCCATGGAGCTAGATTTGAACCCCAGGCACCTGTGTGGATCCAGTGCTTGAGTTTTCTCAAAAAACTCAGGAGAGAGGTAATTTTTTCTTCATTCTTAGAAATATCCCTTGAATCTCTCCATCAAAGTGAAAAAATGACTTCCCATCAGAAGAATTGCTGTTTATTATATTTAATTCAATTGGTTGGGGGAATTATTTTTCTATCACTATGTAAATAGAATTTTAATCTTACAACTTTTCATTCTCTCCATGAGAAATGATAACACTTCAAATTTGCATTTCTTCAATAGATTTCTTTTAAGAAATTCAGTAAATACAATTCCTGATAATTCTAAAATTATTTATGATGAATTGAAAGTGTGTTGTGAATGTTGAAATAAAATTATATCTCCCAAAGGGCTTACTTGAATTTTTATGTTACTCTTTAAGTTCTATGTTATTCTATAAAGAAAGCTTTACTTTATTTAAGTAAAATCAATTAGTCAATCAATCCATGAGTATATATTAAATTCCTACTATATGCCAGATATTAGGCTAGCAAGTTCATGATACTTAAAAAACAAACAAACAAACAAACTCCAATTCTATGTTTTATTCAAATTTTGGACTAACTTGCATTTTTATAAATAGCAAGACTCCAAACACAGGCTATGCCAGGAATTACAGAAATTGGAGTAATAGGTAATAGTAATAGCTAATACAGATCTATTCTCTTTCCTGCTTTGCCCTGTTCTGTTCTTTGGGTATATGGGTGCAGTGGGGTGAAGTGCTGGTCTCTGCATGTCGATTCTCCTCATACCTGTTGCCTTGGTTTTGAGTTGTATTTGGTGGATCAGCAGGAATATAGAGGGGGGAGAGGAGAGAATCCATTGTATTTATCACTATTCTCTTCCTCTCTGGCTATGGTCTGGCAGGCAAGTGCTCCTCTTTGCATCTGTCAGAGGCCCCTCACTCACAGTTCCAGTTCTCTCTAGGATCCGTAACATTCAAACCTAACATCCATAACTATCAAACTTAGAGCTGATACTGGCTTCTCACTGCAGCTGGTCCCTGTGCACCTCACCCTTCCTCACTGGCTGCTTTAGCTTTACCCACATCCCTGTAAATAGTCCTGTATTTTGAATGTGCCATCTGTTTCCTTTAGCATCCTGGCTGATACATTGCCAGTTAGTCTGTGCCAAGCACTACGCTATGATTTCTACATAGATTTTTTTTATATCATAAGTACCTACCTATGTTGTAGTTTTTATTATTTTTATTTTCAAAAACTGATCAAAAGGAGATTTGGGGAGAGTAACCTGCACAAGGGAATACACCTTGAGTGGCGTAGCTGGGATTTAAATCCAGATAGTCTGATTCTAGATCCTAGCCTCTTAACCTTGATATTGTATGTCTTTCTGGTCAGGCTCTGTGGAAGGCAGAATCTGAGATGGAGGTTTTCAGGAGGCAGCATCTGTAGGGATAGAGTTCTTAGGATCAATACATGTAGGGGAGGGAAGACAATAGGACTGGGGAGAAGGAGTAGTTAAAATATAACACAGTGACAATAAAAGACCAAATGGATCCAATGAGGAACCTGGTATCTGGAATGGACCTCAAATTGGGGAGAGGGAGCGAGGTTTTCATACTTTAGTTATGACCAGTTACTAAATGACCAGTTACTGAATTTTAACCTTGGGTTCTTTTTAGTCAATGGAAGTCCCAAAGAGAGATTACGCTGAGAAGTGACTGCCAACACTGCCAGCAGCTGGGGATAAGGGACCAGTCCTGGAGAGTGAATCTGGACACCACATCATGGCATCGCGACACTGTGGGAAACACATATTGAGCCCATGAGTAAGCAGTCTGCTCACATCATGTGTCATCTTTGAAAACATTTATTAGATTAATAAATGGTTGGTTTCTCTAGGCTCTCTCTTCCTCTGTATGTCTCCTCTCTGTATATGTGTTAGTGTGTGTGTGTGTGTGTGTGTGTGTGTGTGTGTGTGTGTGTGTGTGAAAGACAGACACAGAGTCACAGAGACACCAATTATGGTGTAATTATTGAACATTATCATAAAACACTAAAGTAGGAGTTAAGAGAACTGGATTCTAGTTCCTCCTTTGCTGCCTGCTATATGCCTTTGCTCAATATTACTTAATGCTTTTGGATTCCAGTTTCCTTTTTCATAAATTGAGATGCCTTGATTAGATAGTCTCTAAGGCTGTTTTAAGCTGTAAAGTTCTATGTTACTCTTAATTTATTAGCTTTCTAAAAGCCAGAAATAGCAAAAGTAAACATGCTGGAATGCTTTTTAAGTAATGCTAGAGATTATTTCTTGCAACCTCCGGTTAGTGACTTTCTCAAGCTCTCTCAATAAATCATGATCTCTCAATAAATCATGATGGACCTCATGAAAACTCACACAGCCCTGGTATTACCTAGTGTGCTCTGAAGAGCAGCGATGCTCTTTTTCTCCCTACAGTGTCTTTATTTGGTATATATGAGATTCTAGAATGTTTGACACTTCTCATTCTTTCTTAGCATAGCTCATACAGATGTTTTATTTTAGAATTTGTTATAAAATAATTGCTTTCACAGGGTAATAGTTATAGTTTGGACAGATATGTTCTTAATTTGTATAGATATATCTTGATCAAAGTAAGAAGGAATAGAAAAAGCCCTTAGTGTGGGTTGGTGAACTAAAACTAATTCTCAAAATATAGAAAGGCTAGGAAAACAAACAAACATATAAACAAAATCTAGAGAACAACAACCAAAAAGGAAATGGAGATATTGATGCTGAAATTCTGAAAAAAAATATTGAGCAAGATTGAACATGGTGAACTTTAATTAAAACTAACATAACAATATCTTAAGAGAGTAAAAGCTTTAAAAAACCAGAACCAAGTAAATATAGAAATCTCTTAAGATTGATTTTTCTTGGCTGTGGCAAATGATTCAACGAAAATGGAAAATAACTATTATTGTCAGTCATGTATGGCCCTGCCTGTATGATTTCCCAAAGTAAGCCTTATGGTCGAAGCTGCTTGAATCATAAATAAATAAATAGAGGTACCTTCACTCTGGCTTCCTTACCTGACTCTCATTAAAACCTATCAGCAACTGTAGAGGGTCAAAGAAGCAATTTCAATAAATATTTCATTACGTGGGAGCCCATTTGCTGGTGTTTCAAATAAATAAGTACATTTTTTCACTCAGTGGGCACTAGAAGGGATAACTCTGGTTTCCATTTTCAGACTTTCTTTTACTTTCTGAGGAGGTCAGTCATTTTCGTTTTCCAGTGTACAACTCAATTATTTATTGGAGGAAAATGTCTTAAACCAGAAAAAGGGGAAAAAAACAACCAAATAATTTATTGAAGACTGTCTCATGGCAGATTAATCCCTACCACTTGGCCAGGGCTCATTCCATAGTGATCAGACTGATCAAGCTTAAATTGTATGTCCACAAGAAGTTGCATAAATAATCCCAAATATTCTGAGCTTCTTTTTACTCCGTCATCTCTACGACCTTCACAGAAAATGTCAGAAAGGCAGTCAGAAAAAATATAGCCTGAGACCCTCTAGTTATGGTATTTTCTAATAAATAACAACTTTTTGGGGCTCCTTTTATCTAAACACATTTATCAGTGAAGACACATATGTTTCCTCTAGGTAAGTGAGTAGAAATATTGCTCTTTTTCTTATGGATAACCTGGAAATATGTTTAAAAGTATTTTTAACTCACACTTAGGAGTGATGTTCAGAGCTAGAGTTAGTGCTTAAGTAATATCTTAATTGTATTAGACTGAACATACTCTGAACTATGGTCTATTTTTATTGCCCCCTACACAAAGAGGCTGTGGATGTGGTTGATATTTCTGAAAAACTGACTCCCTTCCTGTCTTTCCGAGGGATGGGCCTTGATTTGCAACTACAGAGAAACAAGAGCTGTCTTAGAGATTTTGCCTGCTCACTTATTGCTCAGCAATATCAGCCCAAAACTGAAGTCCTCTTCTCAGCTGAGCTCCCTTCCATTCTTGACTTTTCAGTTTTGACTAGAAACATCATCAGTATCCAAGTTTCCCAACCAGAAATCATGAACTTATCTTAATCCTTCTTTCTAATTCCCTTTGGCTAATCATTGTGTGCTGTATTTTCTATCTTACAAGATATTATGAAATGAGTTACTGTAAATTATCCAAATTTATGTGGTAGAACGTGGCAAGGGTAATCTAACTGGACTGTTGCTATCCTCCAGGTACCAGAACATGAAACCTGTGCCACCTGAGTACCATCCACTTCTATGCCTTTGCCAAATTCGAAAGCATAGAAGGAGAGTTTGTTGTTGCTTCCTGTAGCAACCCAGCCCTGATAATCGTGAAGGTTAAGCTCTTCAGAAGCTGCTTATCATATTGCTAACCCCTGAGGACCAAACACCATGTGAGAACATTGAGGCTCTATTAAGTCCATTCACACTGCTTTGACACAACTTAGTGTCAAAGTGTCCAAAATCCTTCAAGAAACTGTGGAAATTAAATCCACTCTTCTTCACATACATGTTTTCCTCAGCTATCTACTGGACATCTTCTTTGGGACATCTCATAAGAACATCACACTTAATAGATCTTAACCCAGACTTAATATTTCCTTTTTCCAAAGTGTTCCTTTTCTGTGTCTCCCACCTTGGTGAATATCTCACCACCATCTATTTACTTGCCCAAGACAGCAGTCTAGAGCTGCCCTCCCTCTGCCAAAATCTGATTAAGTACCCAAACCTCTTGAGTTTGTCTACTAAACATATTTTAATTGTATTCATTTTTCTGTCATCTTAATTGCTACCTAACCTGTTTCAGGTCTTCATTCTGAAATACCTGAATTACCATCACTGTTTCCCAAATTGTCTCTCAGCCTCTACTCATTCCCCAGCTTTCCTCAATTCTGTTTTCATATTCTAGCCAGGATCATGTTTCTGAAATGCAAATTTGACAATTTCATGAACCTGCTTAACATGTTTTCAGGCTTTCACCTGCCTTCAAGATACTGACCAAATTCATAAATCCCTGCTATGGTTTGAATATTGCTTGGCCCCTTGAAAATTCAGAACTAAAATTGAATCCCCATTATGAGATATTAAATTGTGCCACCAGTTGGAATCTTTAAGAGGTGATTAGGGCTCTGCCTCGGTCATCTCTACGAAAACTCTCCTTCTAAGCTTTTGAATAGATTAACAAATGGGTTAATCTATTCAAGTGATTAATGGATTAATGGAGTAAATTAGTCAATGGTTTATCTTGACATTGGGTCTGCTAAAAAAGTCAGTTTGGGTAGGTCCCTAGTACTCCCTGTCTCTTGCCACATGATGCTCTTGCAACAGATGCTTCTCACCACCATGAGCATCTGCCATGAAAGAGGCCATCACCAGATGCTGCTCCTTGATCTTGGATTAGAACCAAAATAAACCTGTGATGTGTGTGTGTGTGTGTGTGTGTGTGTGTGTGTGTCTGTGTGTATAATTTACCCTGTCTGTGGTATTTGTTATTGCAACAGAAAATGGATTAAGGCAGTCCTCTAAGGTCAAATTTCTGTTAATACCTCTAATGCCTACAGCTTACCTCTTCCATTCATGCCATATATGAGCAGCTTATAAACTTGAGTAATGTGTCATGAGAACACCTTCATGACTTTGCCTTGCTAGTCTTTCATACTTGGATTACCTTTCTCTGTCTCTTTGCCTTGTTAATTCCCATTCTTTGATTTAAATTTAGATGTTGCTTCTTCTGGAAAGCTTTCTATGCTTACCCAAGTTCTGAGAATGCCCTGTCCTTCTTATATTATAACATTCAGCACATTCTTAGATAATTGTCTGTTTAACCCAGTTTGTCTCATACCAACACCAACAATGGCCAGGATTATGTCTGGCAGATTTACCATTCAGTTTCTTTGATTCAGCATGAGCCTAGTGCACAGAAAACTCTCAAAGATTTGTTGAATAAATAAATGAAACAAAGAAATGGCAACTTTGCTTATTTTCCTGGGAAAACAACGGTACCATTAAAACAAATCTGCCAATCTCCAAGGTATCTGCAGTCCCAAATTCCAAGCCCACTTCCCAAATTGTGTGATTATAAATGTCACCAAGCTCTCCACAGAATGGAATAAAAATTCCATAGAATGGAATAACAATACCTGCATGAGACTACTTTAAGTAAACTCACTATAAAATTAAAGCTTTCCCATAAATAAAAGCAATAATTATGTCTGCACTGGCATGTGCATGCATATATTAAATAGTTTAGAACTATTACTCAAATTCTATAGTATGTTTATAAGCTAATTATTGCTGCATAACAACCTTCTCCAAAATAATTTAAGTGGTTTAAAAGAACAATCTTTATTTAGTTCATGATTTTGCAAGTTGAAAATTTAGGCTAGGTTCAACTAGGCAGTTGGTCTTGGCTGGGCTCTATGCCAATTATCAGGTTAGCTGGGGAGTGACTGGCCTCAGTTGGATAGGTTGGCTCTATTCCATGTGTCCTCTCCTCCTCTGTTAGGTTACCTTGAGCTTGATCATATAATGGGGCAGATTCCAGGAGAGAAAACAGAAACGTGTAAGACCTCTTAAAGTAAAGGCTTGGGACAGGCACATTATAACTCTGCTGCATTTAGTTACACAAGTCCAAAGTCAGCCCATTTTAAGTAGGTAGGGACATATATTCTTACCTCTTGATGGGAAAAAACCTCCAAAGACATTATAAAGAGGTGTGGAAACTGGGAGGGAAGTAATTGTGGCCATTTTCCTAAGAAGCCATCATACTCTTGTCAGCAACTTCCTTTAATTATGGATCAACTCATGAATCTGTGACATTTATTAATCTAAGATTATTCAGTGACTATTCATTCCTTATGAAATAAAATCCAAACTCATAGTAAAGCCTTCTACAAACTGGCCTTGTCTGCTTAGGTCCTTTAGGACTTAAGAATGGAACCATTGCAACCCCAACAAACCAGTTGTGATGTTCCTGTCCTCTGCAGTTCACACTGCTCTCTGTACCTTTTCTTGATAATAGCAACAATACTACTTACTGTATGATTGTTCTAAACACTTTATATATGTGTATGCTATTCCTAGGAAGTGGTACTATTGTTTAAATCTCCTTATGGATTAAGAAACTTGGGCACAGAGAAATTAAGTAACATGTCTGCAGTCATTCAGCTAAAAGTCTAGTTTCAGAATCTGGATCTGGAGTTCATGCATTCATCCTCCAGGGCTTTTTACCTCTTGAGACCTAACTCAGTTTGGAATATATTCACATGTCTCTTGAAGTCTTCTGTGTGCAGTATTCTATTTGTGTGCCTGATGCCTCTTTGAGTTCTGAGCTCATAACATGCCCTACATTTGTAACCATCAGACCTAGCACAGAATCAGTCTGTGTTGCCCTGTCCAAACGGATGGAGATGCGTCTTTTGTACCATTAAAATCTATGCTGCTTCTTGGAAGGAAAAAAAAATCAGAGTGAAGACTATTAGTCTTCACAGTCTCTCCAAGAAAGAAGTGACAAGTGGGAAGCTCTATCTCATTTTGCAAACAGGAAATTTAGGTATGTGAAGATGAAATCACCCAGTGCTGTGCCAGGATTCTTTTTCGGGTTTTCCGATTCCTAGTTTTGTGTTCTATCTACCAAAAAGTGGTATTTGTCTATGAAGTGCAGCTGATGGATGCTTAATTTTTCCTAGAACAAAGTTAAAAAACATAACAATTAAATTAAATCACCCAAGAGGGACGTTGCCTTTCATTGTAAAGTTTTGAGGGAACAAACTATTGGGGAAACTTTTTTCCCCCCTGGGGTATAGTGCTTTCTTCTCTTTCAGCAGAATATATTGTGTCTGATGGAGCAAAAAATTGTTTTTAAGAAACCCTGCACCAATCTGTCTGCCCCAGTTCAGACACATGCTCGCACAGAAAATTAAATTCACAGAAATGAGAGAAAATCAAGAGAACCAAAGGAGCATTCTTCTGTTTCCCAGAATCATTCTCTAGTGTATTTAGTAGCCTATTGGGAGATAGGGTGATGAGGGAAAGGGATTGGTTAAAGGGTACTAATTTTTTTCATGTCTCTTTGCTTATTTCATCAAAGCACCAAAAATTAGTAAGCATTATGTACATTTTATCTACCTGGTTTTAATCTGTAAGAAGGTTTATTAGAACTTACTTAAGACAGGCTTTTTTTCCAGCTTGAGTTTCATGACTACCATTTGCTTCATTAGCAGCAGTAACTTCTTGAGTGTAAAGCTTGCTTGAAATGGTAAGAACTGAGAGAATTTGGAGAGGGAAGAAGAAATAAAGGAAGAAGCTTAAGAAATGGTGCCATTCAAACACTCATGAGAAAGAGAATCCACTCTCTAGAGAGAATGTTTTCCCTAGCCATTTAAAATGTTGTTCCTCTTCAAGTTTTTTTTTTTTTGGCATTAAATTCTGTTATTTCCAAAATTATAATCTTTAAATCTTCTCATAATCATCTGTCTTACATATATTATTTTGATCATGTCTCAGATTTTTTATTTATATAAAAATGTATTTTGCATTGTTTTGCTTCTTAGTGATGGCCCAGTTTCACAGATTTCCTTGGGCTTATATCTCTCTAAACTTCCTTAGCCCACATAACCATGTACTTGAGAGGGACTTTGGCATGTCTTGTAAACTATGCACTTAATAAATGTTAGATGAGAATAACCAATATCATGCTGCAGATGCTAAACTTTCCCTAGTAATCTATTTTTCTTGAAATGATTTTATTTGCCTCTCTCTCAATGACTCAAACATTTTTTGGCTATCTCTAGAAGGACCAAACACCTTTCAGATTTTGTTATTTTCTGCTCCTGAACTGAGAGTTTGAGAAACTAGAAGCCAAGTCCCTCTGGTCACTGTGCACAATCATGAAGTTGCATATGAACTGGCAATTAAAACTCGCCAACTCTTCTACACTGTCTCGGATTCTTCTGCCCAATCTCTTCTCACCTCTATTCTCAGAATGGCTGGTTTGTTATGAAACTAATTCTTTTCAAGGCCAAGTTTCCTTTGAACAGGGTGCAAAGGCATATGATCCCGTGGATTAGAAGTGGGTTGTCATCAAAATGATATAGCTCTGTTCTTCTCTGTTTCTTTCTTGGAATGGCTGAGAACAGACCTGCGAAGAGAAAAACTTGATGGTGTTTGGGAGCTGCCAGGTTTTAGAGAGCCCAATTATGTATTTTTTGAACTAGCATTTCGTTAATAGAGTTTAATTTTAAAATGTTTTTTTTTTCATTTTTGACATTTCTTTTGGTTTTTAATTTGAAAAGATGAGGATATATTTACTCATCAGGAAAATAAAAATGGCCTGTGCATGAGTAGGTAGGGTCAGGGGCCCATCTATGATGGTATTTGGATGGCCATTAAAGGGCCCCTATGGTCCCCAATGTGCCCTTTTTACTGCCTTAGTCCCTAAAATGCCCTATTGTTTGTGTCTTTGCTTTAACTCATTGCAATTCTACTAGAGAATTAGTCTTGTTTGTGGCTCAGCATGTATTAAATCTACTTTTTGATACGAATGCACAGAAATTCCCTATGAAAGTCACCTCTCCTCTCTTTTGGAAGAGGTGATTCCATTTAAATCCTAGTACTGTGTCAGTAAGTCCAATCCAATCTCCTCACCAGAGGAATCTGAGCAACCATAGGCACAAAGACTAATAAAAGAGCTGTAAACAGACTTTTGTTGAATTAAGAAAATGTATGTGTATATGTACATACACATATATGTGTGTATATGTCTGTATGTATACATATTTATTCAAGAACTATTTTGTTTTCTACCAGAGCTCCTAGACACTTGATCCTTTTCTACTGAATCTGTCAGTAGGAGAATGTGAAGTATGTGATCATAGCCTTCATTTTCTATCACATAAGTCTAGAATTGAGGAGCCACTGAGTGGACCCTGAGCTTGGAGCTGAACATGTGAGAAGTGGGACAGAGAGACAGTGAGAAATACCTTTTGAACAGTAGTTCAAGTCTTATCTGAACTCATTGCTACTTAGATTGTTTGATATAACTACTTGTATGTCTTATAATAATGTGACTGCTTTATAGATACTTGATCATCTATTGGGATTTAACGCTACATATTACTGATTCTTCAGTGCCAGAGAGTCCCATGGAATTAGGTGAAGTTTATAGGTCTGCATCATATCTTCTCTGTCCAACACTACTTCCCCTCTTGAATAGAGGTTAATCCCAATGGCATACAATAAGAAAATCCTACACAGGAAACTCTATCTCAGAGTCTTATTCCTAGAGAAACCAAATCAAAGTAGAAACAGCTTCTTTTAGGCAGACTGATTTTCCATGAACTCACCCCCAATCAAAACAAAAACAAAACAAGATAAACCAATTTTATCATTTCTGCTTCCGCAAAGTTCTGGAAATTCTGTTGGATTTTGTTCTGAGATATAATCGTTAACCAAGAAATCAAGTCATCCCACTGAGGGAGAAGTAGAAAGGTGATATCACATAAAGCACTGTCTTCTAGATTTTCTAAACAATTTTATGTTTTGTTTTTAATATATTTATGTACTAAAAATCATCATAATATAAATATTAAAAAATCATTATAATCAAGATACTTTTGTGATTTCTTCCTTCCACCATTTTCCCCATCTCCGTTTGACCATGGATCTGCTTTTCTTTTCTTTTCTCTCTCTTTTTTTTTTTTGTACCAGGGATTGATCTCAGGGACACTTAACTACTGAGCCACATCTCCAGCCATATTTTGTATTTTTAAAAAAAATGTATTTTTAGTTGTCAATGGATTTTTATTTATTTTTATGTGGTGCTGATGATTAAACCCAGTGCCTCACACATGCTAGGCAAGTGCTCTACCACTGAGCTAAAACCCCAGTCCCCCTATTTTGTATTTCATATTTAGAGACAGGGTCTCACTGAGTTGCTTAGAATTTTGCTTTTGCTGAGGCTGGCTTTGAACTCACCATCCTTCTGTCCCAGCCTCCCAAGATGCTGGGATTACAGTCGTGTGCCACCAGACCTGGCTGGATCTGCTTTTTGTCACTACAGATTCCTTGCCTTTTAAAGAATTTTATGTAAATAGAATTATGCAGTATGCATTTTTTTGGTTTGTCTTATTTAACTCAGCACAATTATTTTTATATTCATTTGTATTGCATGTATCAGTAGTTCATTTCTTATTACTGATGAAAAGCTTTCCATTTTTTGTACATACAACAACTTGTCTATTCATTTTCTTGTTGATGGACACTTGTGCTGTTTCCAGATTTTGGCAATTATAAGTAAAACTACTATGAATATGTAGGTACAAGTTTTTTTAAAGACATATGCTTTCATTTCTCTTGGCTAAATATCCAGGAATAAAATGGCTGGATTCTATGGGAAATATATGTTTAATATTTTAAGAGACTGCCAAACTATTTTCCAAACTGGTTCCATCATTTTACATTCCTTCCAGCAGTGTATGAGGCTTCAAGTTCTTCCAAATTCTTCCTGATCCTGGATACGGTCTTTTTTTAAATGTCAACAATTCTATGAGTAATCAGTGGTATCTCATTGGTTTTAATTTGCCTTTCACTAATGACTAGTGATTTTGAACACTTTTTCTTTCATGTGACTACCTGCCATTTATTTGTCTTCTTCTTTGAAGTGTCTATTTAGGTATTTTTTCTCATAATTTGTTTATTTGTTTTATTTATTATTAAGTTTTAAGAATTTTTTTTCAAAAATAATACATCTTATATACAAATTCTTCATTAGATATGTACTTTGAAAACATTTTCTCCCAGTCTTTGTTTTTTCTTTTAAATCTCTTCTCATGACAATGTCTTTCAAAGAGCAAAAAATTTTGGTTAATATTAAATCCAATTTATCAACTTTTATTTTATGGATTGTGCTTTGGTGTCATATAATTAAGAAATCTTTGCATAACCCAAAGCCACAAATATTTTCTCCTAGAAGTTTTACAGTTTTAGGTTTTAATTTAGGTCTATGAGCCATTTATTTTTAATTTTTATATGATCCATTTTGAGTTAATTTTTGTATATGGTGCAAGATATGGATTGAAATTCATTTTTTTTTTTTGCATATGGATATACAAGTGTTCCAGCGCCATGTGTTGAAATTGCTCATCTAATTTTAACAAATGGAGCACCTAATTCCAGTGTGGCCCATAGACTATCTCAGCATAATCATTCCTAGTGCTTGTTAAAAATACAAATTCCTAGGTATTGCACTATCCCTTCAAATTACAATCTTATAACAAATATCCTAGCTGATTCTTATGGATACTAAATTTTGGGAACAACTGGTATAATGCTATTATTATCCATTAATACTTTACTTCAAATCAGTAACATCTTCATCAAAGATTAGAAAAGACAATTTAGAAAAAGTTCAGCAAAAATTTACTTATTTGGGGAAAAAGTACCAAGGTAAAAGTGAGAAGGACTAAAAGTAGAAAAGATAGTATGAGAAACTGCAAAAATAAAAATGGTCAAAATCAATATTTTTTTCAATCGGTAAAAATCTTTAAAAAATGTCAAAATATCTTAAATGACTTAAAATAAGCATTAATATGGATGATTCTTTTAAATAGTATAAGTGATTAATTTATAAAGTTTATTAAAAATGAGTAAAAAAGGACACTGGACATAAAACATATCATTTATTACATTGAGAGAATATTTCTTATTCAGTATTATCTTGAAAAGATTTTTAAGATAATAGAGAAATTCTTATGGTAAAAAATATGAAAACAAAATTGTTTTGTATGTCTTTAAGTACACAAAATGAGGGTTTAGAAACAGCAACTAAAAGTACATTCAAAGGGCACCCAACTTAGATGGTTTGACTTGTGATTTTTTACTTTATCATCCATGGTAGAAAAGTGCATTGACACAACCATTCTGTTTTCTATTTTTGGTATAGTATTCAATGAATTACATGAGATAGTCAGCACTTCGTTTTAAAAATGGGCTTGCTGTCAGACGGTTTTGCACTAACGTATGCTAATTTATGTGTTCTCAGCATGCATAAGGTGGGCTAAGCTAAGCTATGAGGTTTAGTAGGTTAGGTGCATTAAATGTGTATACTTAATTAATGATATTTTCAAAGTTTGTTGGGCTATTAGGACATTTTTCTGTCATAATCTAAGGAACATCTGCATGCTCTTGGGTGATTATTTTCTAAGTTATCTATCTACAATGAACATGTATATATTGCTGATGTAATCATAAAAGAAAAATAATCAAAGTCAGTCTTTGGCAGAGAGTACAAAGATGGTCCAAAGGAAAGGTATTGGAAGCTACTAAAGACAGGATTTGCACAGCCACACTTTAAATGAGAAGGGAGAGATAAGTGTCCTGTCTTCACTTGCTGAAGACTGCCTCCATGTGATCAGAACAGACCAAAAGAACTGGCCAAAGCAGACAGATTCTAATGCTTGTGTTTATCTGTTTTCCTGATAAGGTGTGGACCCTGCTCAAGTCAAAAGACCTCTTTCTCAAGTCAAAAAGGGAGTGTGGTATGGAGGGGTAAGTTGAAGCTGTCAGCCCTTTCTACCAACCCAAAGCCACTCAGTGTATGAAATGTGTTTGTTCAAAGTCTCAGAAGGGTTCACCTCATCCCTGTTCTGCAGTTCAGAATGTAAATCTTAAGTATTCACCAAATTGGAAACCCACTCATATCTTCTGGGTTTGTACTTCTGAACTGAAATTGAACTCTGGGACTTTGGTTCACATGACCTTAGAACAATGTAACTTTTTGTTTTGAAGAAGAATGGCTTTAAAAGTCTCATAAATAAGTCCTGCCTGTTCTTGGATATCAAGTAGCACTTATAAATGCCAGTTTCTAAATATCATGAAATTGTGAATAAATAAATGTTACAGAACCAGAAATGTACAGATTATACACTTCTTATTACATTCAGGTTCAGAAATAATAAAAAAAGTATTTGTCACTTTAAAACCTTGTATTGGAAATTTCATCAAGAATTCTGAAATAGGATATTAAAAGACACAAACAGATTATGATCCTGGAAAACATACTAATTAATCTAAGAAAAGCAAATTACATTGTCAAGTAAAGGTAGAGATATCTCTAAACTACTAGAAAGTTTTGAGGAAGAAATTTATATATACTTGTTCTTTAGATGATTCTTGACTTTAAAGTTCCAGGTAGTACAGATCAAAATTTGTATGTTGTCTTCTTTTTTGATCAGTACTAAAATAAACCCCCATCAAAACAATGATTGAGTATCCAAATATGCATAACATAGTTCATAAAATAAACTAAGTGAACAAATGTGTGTGAAAAAAGTTTCTCTTAGGCTTGTCAGAAAGATAATACAGCATGACTGTGAACTATAAAAACTGGGCAACTTCTCTAAAATAGCAACAGGCAAGATTTTCTGATGGAAACCCATATGAGATTAAAAAATAGATTTAAGAAGTGATCCAAGTTATTTTCACTATTCTTGTGGACTCTCTTTTCAAAACCAAGAATTGAAACATATACCACAATGGTTATGATTTTACTTGAAAAACAGAATCCTAATTTCTTATATAAGAATAGGACTAGATAAATCTATTCTTATTGTTTCATATTGTGAAATGCATACTATGAGATTTGTCTAACCTTAAATACCAGCATATTAATTTCACTTACTTTTACATATTTGTATGAAGTATGCTAAAAAGGGGAATAGAAAAAAGATTAAAAGGTAGGATAATTAAGGGAGAGAAAACTCTGAATCCCAATTCACCAACAGGAATAGACAGCATACTCAAATTTCTAGGCCTGTGGGTCTAACTTTGCATGCACTTTCCACTTAACCTGTTGAATAGTAAGGAGGAACAGCTGTTTGACTGGAGGGAAGATTGTATATAGAGATTTGGTGAGTCCTGTTAAGGAATTTAGATCTTTTTTTAATAACGGAGAGCTATTGATGAGTTTGGGTGTGTTTTGGGAACATGGTCCCTCCTGTTATCTGTACCACAGAAGCTGTTTGTGAGGACTAGAGACAGGAGACTTGTGGGACTGTGGGACTAGTCCAGATGAGAGCCAATGAGGACCTGATCTATGGCACTGCTGATAGAGGTGGACACAGAGACTGAAAATGTTTAGAAGGTGCATGTCAGGATGTTTGGCTGCAATCAACCATCATAAGTTAAAAGGAGGATTACTGAAGAAAGAAAATTTCTGAAGAAAGTTTCAAAGGAATGAAATGCTACAGAAGCCAGCATAATTTTAGGCCCTTGGGTGCTAAGCGACAGAGCAGGGGCCATACTCAGGCTCTCCCACAAGAGGGAGGAAAGAGGGTCTATTTCCAGCTGTGCTTTTTAAAATCCCAAGACCACTCTTTTTTTTTAATTTATATATTTTTTTAGTTGTTAATGAACTTTATTTTGTTTATATTTATGTGGTGCTGAGAATCAAACCTGGTGCCTCACACATGCTAGGCCATTGCTTACCACTGAGCCACAACCCCAGCCCCCAAGAGCACTCTTAGTGTTGGGTTTTGTGCTCCCTGCTCAGGCAGAAACTTTGCTGGGAGCTCCGTGCCATCATCCCTAGCATTCCTAGAAGTGGGGAAGGATTGCAGAATAGAGCCATCTGTTCTGTTTGGTTATTCAAGTTGGCTTGGGTAGATGTTATGATCTGAAGGGGAAGGTTGGGAATGCCTCAGAAGTTTGTGGCCTGAGCAGACCATGATGACAGCATTTCTGTGCAAGAACAAGAATGCATTAAGTAAGCAGAGTTCACTTTCCGATCAGTTTAGTTTGGGATGTGACTGTCAAGATGTTATGTTTCTGTGACAATTCACTTGACGTCATTCACTAATAGAAGCCTCTCTAGGGATTGCTTATTTTCTTTGCTATGACTTTCCAGAGACTAGCATGGATTTTCAGAGGTACCTTTATTAGCTCTTAGATAAAGTAATTAAAATTCATTTTATACAGTGCAGCTTGTTCTGTTTTTATGTTTTCTGACTTTTTTTTTTTTTTTACCAGGAATTGAGCTCAGGGTGCTCAATCACTGAGCCACATCCCCAACTATTTTTTTTCTTGAGACAGGGTTCTGTTAAGTTGCTCAGAGCCTCACTAATTGCTAAGGCTGGGTTTTAACTTGCAAACCTCCTGTTTCATGTTTACAAGCCACTGGGATTATAGGTGTGTGCCACCAACCTGGCTGAACAGTTTTTCTTAATGGACAAAGAACAGTAGATGCTGTTTAACTGGTTCTTG
The DNA here is from genome assembly GCF_048772815.1 of Callospermophilus lateralis. Classification (NCBI taxonomy): domain Eukaryota; kingdom Metazoa; phylum Chordata; class Mammalia; order Rodentia; family Sciuridae; genus Callospermophilus; species Callospermophilus lateralis. Next base: position 3,456,735 of record NW_027514826.1, on the reverse strand, counting down.
CTCCTATGTTAGTGAAGTCTGAATTGAAAATTTTTTATGCATCTCAAAAAGTACAATATAGTGTATAGCAATTCTATAAGGGTGGAAGTTATATGGTTTCTGTAAACTTCTTTTCTGAATATAATCCATGAACCATCAGTGTGTGTAGCAGTTAAATAGCAATTTTGGTCAGAGGACATTGGAAGACTGCGCTGGCATTAGACTGTTACTCCAACAGCATCATTCAAACACCAGCTTTCTGGGCTGGGGATGTGGCTTGCCTCACATGTGTGATGCCTTGGGTTTGATACTCACTTCCACAGAAAACTCATTGTTCTGTTTTCATTAATGAAATACAAAGTCATTTTTGGAGAAAAGAATGATAATTTATATATCTTATGTGATATAACATGACATGAATCATTTGCTTATGTGATAAACACTGCTACATTTAAGATCAGAATTGCTTTGAATATTTAAAGTCACTTTAAACATGGTCAGGATTGATAATAGCATTGCTGGTAAGGCCATTCCATAGATACCATTTTACTAAAGAGATCTTGATCTTGCCTGGTTTTGCAAGATATGACAATGAAGGCTAGTTGAATGCCAAAACTTTGAAGATAAATTATTGCCCACAACAGCTCTGCCACTATGTTTTTTTCTCCTCCATGCCAAGGCAGATGATCAGATTAAGGTGAACTAGAAAAAAATAAATTTGCTGAGATTAAATGGGAGGTACTCATGGTGGGATGAATCCATATTCTCTGGCAGGTGTGGTCCCATTTAGGGCCCTCTTGATAAAAGATTCAAGATATACTCTGTGCTGTTAGTAATGGGAAGTAGCTCAGTGACCTTGGACAGTGCCAAAAACATTTCAAATTAAAATTAGTTCTTACTCCACACAACAGTGTTTTTCTTCAAAGTAAAATGCAACAGGAGGGCAGTAATTGACAGCAGAGGTATCACAAGGAACCACAATTGACTCTTAGCTTCAATGGAACTCAAGCTGTAGCAGGTGTTATTTCACAATTTTAATTAAAATCGGTATCAGAGGTGAGATGTAAATTTACATAATTTTAACTATAAGCAGTTAAATTTCTGTGCTTTTTTCACCAATTTACCTAAAGCAAGCTGTTTTTATTTGTAAAACTCTAAAAATCAATAAATAGAAGATGCAATAACTGAATACTATGGTTGGTTTCATCTTTTAGTGGATACTGCTTCTCAGTGAAGATGAGAATACTCTGATATTGTGCTTGCAGAGCTCATGATCTAGGTCCCATGGTTACTGAACACTCAGGATTAGTAATGTTTAATGTCGATATGAATTTGGGTATGATGTGTTTGGAACACGTGCAGAGTAATCATGTCAGTCAAAATTCACTAAAAGCTTATGGTTTAGCAAAATTGTACCTTTGAGAACAGAAAACATGACATTTCTGAAGAATCTGAAAAAAATTAGAAGAAGAGTAACCTTCTACGGGAATCTGAAGCACATGCCATCCACAGTTATCACTGAGCAGTGATTTTTATGGATTTTGATGGACGTGGCATGAGTTTGTTGGGTTCTTTTTTTTAAACAAAATTATTCACTAGTTCTAATTAGTTATACATGAGAGTAGAAAATGCTTCAATTCATCATGCACAAATGGAACAGGTGTTCTGTTCTTTTAGAGAAACAACCTTAAAGGGTAGTTTCTTTGCAAGGGAAAAAAGATAGTGGATGGTTTTCAAATGGATATCCTTGCTAAGCTGTAAAATGTCTTGAATATTGTGGCAGAGCTATGGATGGTTATATTTATGATGAATAATTAAGGTTGTATCTTCTATAAGATATAGTAATTTCAATTCTTGGTCCAGTTAGCTGAGCTCAGTAATGAAGAATGTGCTGTTACAGTGTTATATTTAATACCACCTGTTAGAATATTTACTTAAATTTTCCTGTTTGTTATTGGTATTTAAAAAAAATCATTTGGGGTCTGTCTTCACATCCTTTTATATTTCAAAGCCAGAAGGACTTCTTAGAGCTGGTAGACTCTATACTTGCTGTGTGTGGAATAATTGTTAAACTTTTTCTATGAGTTCACTTAATATATGAGAGATACTTGTCATTTTGGAATTCTAAGCTGCTAGGATACAGTTCTTCAGTCATGTTATCATTGAAATTTAATATTTTAACCTTTAATTAGAAGAGTCACTGTTCTAGGCTGTGGCATGTTTTCATTGCTATTCTTTCATCATGTGATTTAAGTGTTGCTATACTTTACAAATTATTCCACAAAAAGACATGGAATAACTTTGTAATTCGGTACTGTCTATTCTGCATGAAATCCAGCACTTTCAACAGTGCCATACAGAGAGCACATGTGCAGTAAATATTTATTTGAATTAGAGATTTGCTTTAGGGCAGCTTGTAAAAGTAATGTTTTCAGTATTCAGTGACTGAGCCTTCAGTACTGGTAGTTTACCTAAACATTCAGACTTCATTTGAAGCCAGTAAACAGACAACTGTGCAATCCAGGGAGACCAATTTCTTTAATTTTCTATCCAATAGTAATTTTCTTTTACAGTCATGTTTATATAGAGTAAAGGTCAAGGGAAAAGGTGTATTTGGAGCAGTTACATGAGTAAGTTTGCTACAGTGAAAGATTTTTGGTATGCTGGTGAAAAAGGGACAACTTAAAATAAAAATTATAAAATTCAGGTAGCTCTTTTTAAAGACAGTTTTATTGAGGTCTAATTGATAACAAATAGACTTCATGTTTAAAGTGTATGATTTTGTCAGTTCTGGCACATGTGCACACCCAGGAAACCATCATCACAATAAGGACAATGAGCAGATCCATCACCGCCCCAAATTTCTTTGTACTTCTATCCTCATGGTTCTCTGCCCCTTTTTCCAGGTAGGCACTGACCTCCCTCTCTACTGTCACCGTAGGTTAGTTTGCTTATTCTAGGGCTTTATGTAAATGGAATTCTATCACATGAACTTTTATTTTTTGGCTTCTTTCACTCAGTGTAATTATTTTGAAATTTATCTCTTTCTGATGATATCAATAGTTTATTCCTTTTGTATGCCAATGAGCAAGGAGAGCTGGCAAGAGAAGCACCTTGGCACTGCCCTCTCCTCCGTCTCCTCTGTGGGCCTCACTGTAGCCCAAACAGTTGGCTAATACTCCAGAGTAACAGGAGGCAGGAATCCACTAGGCAGCTCTTTGGTCAGTCATATTTCTTAGAATGCTGCTGCTCTCTTTTTTTTGCATTCAAAGCAAGCTGTGGTTAGGTGCTGAGCAACTTGTTGAGGCAGCTTATCTTCCCGGCCTCCTCATGATGCACCTGTGGTACTCACTATGCATCCTGCATTCTGCCAGCCCCAGCCTCATGTGCTCCTGGTGTGGTGCAGGCTCTGCAGGTTACTGGGAAGGTAAGGAAGGATTGCCATGCCTGATGCAGGCACTCTGTGCTTGTGGACTGCCTTTGTTCCACTAGGCATCCCTTTCACAGCACAAGTTCAAGGATGAAATTGTTGAGGATTTCAAGATGGTGAGCACAGCACAGAAGAACAACTGGGAGGCTCTTCTGGGTTCTTTGGTACTTGTGAGGCTGGCACTATCTGCCCAGAGTCAGAAGAAGGAATGCTGTTGTTATTTTATGAAAATGTGGCCTTGGACAAAGTTTACTTGGACTGGAGGAAGGCTCTGTTTTGGGGACTCAGTGGTCAAAGACCTGAGAGAATCATAAGCCCAGTACTTACTGGAACTTTAAATCAATGGCACACAGAGACTGGGTCACACATAGTTGCTTCGGGCCTTGCTAAGTTATTGAGGCTGGCTTTAAACTCAGGATGATCTTGCCTTAGCCTCAAAATCCAATGGGATTAGAGGTGTGTGCCATGGAAACTCGTTCTATTTTATTTTTATATTGAAATATATATTACTTCTGAAAATAATTTATTCTTGATATTAAGAAAGCATAGAATACAATTTTCCCCCACAAATAACCCCCCTTTTTTTGGAAAAGATGTCATTTTTTTCAGAAAAGATGTCAATAGTGCCAGATATATAATTTATTAATGTCTAAATGGCAAGTTTATTATTATTATTATTATGCTTTATATTAGTTACAAAACTTTATCTGTTCATATTATTATAAGGTTATATACTCTTTTCTATAACTTCATAGCATACATCAGTGTGTATCAAAATAAACTTTTGGGGCTTGAGAGGTGAGGGGAGGCATCATGGGTTAGAAATGATGGTGAAATATGATGTATATTTTTATATAAAGTACATGTATACAAAAGTGAATTCATGTAAATATAATTGGTATAAAACCAGAGAAATGAAAAAATTGTGCTCTATATGTGTAATAAGAATTATAATGCACTCTGTTGTCATATGTAATTAAAAATATTTAAAATTAAAGATAAATGATGGCATTATGTTCTAACAGAAAATAAACACTACTCCTCTTAAAAATTAAAAAAAAAATGTCTGTTGGTCAGTTGTAAACTTTATAAAGTACAAAATGTATCCTGAACATTTGGTAATACATAAACCTAGATGTAGGTATTTATAGTGTTGTCAGCAAAATTTTTAAAAAAATTACTGTAGAGTTAATTTTTCGCAATGTATACACATAATTATATGAGATGCATTTTGTACATATACATGTATACTACCATTATATATAATTAATAAATGATTACTACATCTCACATTTACTACATTTATTTGAAATTAATTTGTCTTTTGAAAGCACCAATATATGGCACTCTTTAAGATATACACTTGGTGTGTCTTCAAATTTGTCACTTTTATGTATTATGTTCTTTTCTTTATTCTCCTTTTTATAGAATTTCTTTTTCCAAATTATTGAGATTAATGAATTTTAAACAATTCAGTTTAACAGTGCATTCTGTAGATTTTGTTTTTTAACCTAAGACAAAATTCATCCCAATTTTAATAGGCTTATTGTTATGTAAATGACTTTTAAAAACCTGCATATATAACACCCTAACCTGACCTTACTCTGGACTATTAATATCTGGGTGGAGAGGATCTCAAAGTGATCCATGGTAAAGGCAGAACAGGGATGGGTCAGGATGTGAGATTTGTGGATGCTGAGTATATAGTAGTGAGTATTCATGAAAAAGTATTGGTGGAATAGGTATGGGTAGAGAAAAACGTGCTGTGAAGGAAAGAGGGAAAGAATCACCTGCTCAAGTGTTCAGATTTAAAAAGTCTAATGGTGGATCAATGGTAGTATGAGGGTAAAGGGTAGTTTCTTTGGAGGCAGAAATAAGGTAGAAGTGAAAGAAGAAGGTAACTCTGGCACAGTCTCCAAGAGAAAGAGTCAAATGAACACTACTCTCTATATTCACGCCATATATATATATTGCAAACTTCTATAACATTAGATCAAAGTCAACCAGCCTCAGCAACTTAGTGAGGCTCTATGAAAATCAGCAGAACCCCTTTTCTTTATAGAATAATTTATAATTTATATAATTTATAATAATTTAAGAGAGTGTTTCTTAGTAAAAAAAAAATATCTGATTTCAGTTTGTCATATGAGAGAGGGTGGGGAGGGAGAGAGAGAGAGATCATGCAAAAATTTAAAAAAGTAATCAGTGACACTCTTAGTGTCAAGGATGTAAATAATTTAAAAGTAATAGTGAGCTAGTTGGAAAACTCATCTAGGTTATTAACTACTCCTTTGGAAGTTAGTCTACTCTCCAAAATATAAAAGTGAGAGAGGGATTCTTTATTAAAGTGTATATAAGAAAAAAGAGGACTTTTGATACAGCTTTTAGTTGACCCATACTGGGTCAACTTTAGTGGGTGATTAGGGTTCTGCAAGATGATAAATCCTTGAGTTATTTGGAATACAGTGATTTTATCTAGTCTTCATAAATGAAGATTGAGTTCTAATATAAATCAGGGTTGGCAAAGGAAAAACATTTCAATGAAAAGTAAATGTATGAATAAACACATAAAACAATATTTAACCAAAAGTCAACATTCAGAATATTTATGCAATTATGTAATCACCAGTAATGTAAAAACAATGACACTAAAGAAAAAGTGAATTAATAAAAAACAAATAAATAATGTTATGAATGAATTAATTAATGAATAGCTAACAAGTGCAATGATGTAATGTGACTAGAATTTTCAAAGTCAGCTTGTAGCCATGAAAAAGTGTAAAAGTACATAGAAATGGTGTTTTACTACTTACTGAGACATACCTTATGAACTATAAATTCCACTCCTAGGTGGGAAGAGTTGAACACAGAACCCATTCACCTGGCTCTGTCACTTGGAAACTGCAAAAATTACCTTTTTCTTTTCCCTAAAATTTTATTGCTGCTTCCAAGAACACTACCCTCTATATTCACACTATCATTGTAGACTTGTAGCATGTGAACCCCTCTACTGTTCAAGTTTTTCTTCTTTTTTTTATTTCTCTTTTCTCCCCACCCCCATATATCTACCAATACTTATTTTGTATAGCAAAATCTACATACTCAGCAATCACCAGGCTTATAACTTACTATGTCCATTTCCTATCTTGTGCATGACCACATTAAGATCCCCTCCATCAAAACATCAATAGTCCAAAGTGATCAGAAAGTGGGTAAAATTTGCAGAATATTAAAGGTCAGTTACACAACAAGAAAGCTATAAAAAGTGAGCTTCATTTAAAGGTGAAAATAAAAAGAAAATCTTTAGACTTCACTTGTTAAAATAAAAAATCAAAAATATATGAGTCTAAATAATTTGAATTATACCTGTGAGTCACTTTTTTGGGGAAAAGTGATATGAAGACATTGCTAATGAGTTTAAAGCCCAAACTGTTTTTTATGAGACAAAGAATAGAAAAATAAAAAAAAATATTAAAGTAATTGTGATATCATTTACATAAAAAATGTATACATATTTTTTCACAAATTGCTTTGACCTTATAAACAGTTATAAGTTTAAATACTCTTCTCTCTGGGAGAGGTCCTATTATTGGAAGAAAACTCTGCCTTAAAATAACCCCATACAGAGGCATTTAATGCAATTAACAGGCCTCAAGTAATAATAATAATAATAATAATAATAATAATAATAATAATAAGAAGAAGAAGAAGAAGAAGAAGAAATAGTAGTGAGGTGGGGAGGATTTCAGGGTTATGAAGCATACCTGTAATATAAGTTACTTGAAAAGACATCATAGGAGAATTTTATACAATGTCTGAAGACATATATGTATATATTATTTATAAAAAGTGTTTATGAGTTCTGTAGTGTGGGTGCACAAGTCCAATACACAATATTTTTTTCTTGAATATTTTTTGTTGTAGATGGACACAGTACCATTAGTATTTTGTTTGTTGGCATTTTTTAAATATTTATTTTTAATTTTTGGTGGACACACATCTTTGTTTGTATGTGGTACTGAGGATGGAACCCGGGCCGCCTGCATGCCAGGCGAGTGTGCTACAGCTTGAGCCACATCCCGTTTTGGGTGGCTTTTTAATGCGGTGCTGGGTGTTCAACCAAGTATCTCATGAATGCTAGGGAAGTGCTCTACCACTGACCCATAACCCTAGTCCCCAAAGTCCTTTACTTAATCTTTTTTTTTGGGGGGGGGGCGAGAGTGTATGTGTGTAGTGCAGTGGATTGAATCTATGGCCTCATATCCGCAAAACAAGCACTCTATTGACGAAACTATATTCTCAGCCATGATCTGTAGTCTTTTACCAATGACAATGGAGCAGCCTGTCATTCAGACTTTGATTCTGTGCCCACTTGGCTCAGGTTGGAGGCAGTGCCTGAAGCCTTGACCAATCAGTCTCTTAGGTGAGAACTGTGCAATCCTCATGCAGCTGGTGATGAGGGGGAGGTCTTCCACAATCTTCTGTTCCCTTGGTGTCTAGAGCCCACCATTTTTTTCAATCATTTTTTAGGCTTCTGTCCTGGATCCAGAGCCCAGGTGTCTGTGCTATGTAGAATCTGAAAACAAACCACAGGGAGAATGCTGAGAATCCTGAAACCCATGAAATGGTAAGTGTGACTTACTATCTTGAGACTGGGTAGGAAGGTGGCTTAATGATGACAGGAGTGGCAATGGTGAAAACTAGGAGTCATGGCTAGAGACTCCTCATTGTCCTCTCCAGAGTTTTTTGGCCAGAGGGTCACTCTGTGGCAGCTTAGCCTTCACCTCCCTCTGACTAGTATAGTGAGGCTTAGATCGGCAGTTGAAAACCTGGGCTTATTATTCCATCATTGTATAATGTTTTTAGCTACTTTCTGAAGCCCTTTTTGGGCATCCCTGTGCCAGGAGTCCAGCATGTCCCAGATTGTGTGGTGAAGACTGGGATAATTTTCAGGAGAGAACCCCAAATCCATTTGTTGTACTCATGCATGAGAGAGGCTTCTGATTTTAGGGCTTGTTACTCATGAGGGTTTGTTTGTTGGTTTGTTTGTTTATTTAATTTTTTTGTGTGAGTGTGTGTGTGTGTGTATGTGTGTGTGTGTGTGTGTGTGTGTGTGTGTGTGTGTACGTTGTTTTCTTTTTGGTACCAGAAATTCAACCCATAGGCATTCATCCACTGATTCCCATCCCCACCCCTTTTTTAATATTTTTATTTAGAGACAGGGTCCCTTTGAGTTTTTAGGGTCTCATTAATTTTATGATGTTAGCTTTTATCTCATTCTCTTCATGAGTCCTGAGATTTTTAAATGTAGGGGAAGCAGTATCTCAAATCCAGAACAAAAATCTGAAATCCAGAACTTCAGCTGAACTCTCCATATGTCTCAGAATAAACCCCTAGTTTTCTAGCTCTCTGTTCACATATCCAAATCTAGGGTTCTCTGTTCACAGTGAATAAGTATAAAATAGAATAGAGAGTATAATGACCATGTAATCAGGATAATGGGCCTCTATCAACAACACCTGGAGTCTAACTGGAAGATATATTAATGGGCACCATTGAGGCCTATTTCAAATGTAAAAGACCTTGAAGCCCATAGGTGGGAACACCTTCAACAAATTCCTTTGTCCCAGATTGAATTTGAAGAAAAAAGGATAGGTCACTGAAAGGATGAAAGTGAACCCATATGGTAGTCAGGATGCCTTTTCCAATGCCTATTCTAAATGCATTTTGCTCCATGTTCTGCCCAAAACCATCAAGAAACTTCTAAGATGGCACACTAAAATGAGTTTTTTTTTTCCTGGTATCATTCCTCATACCACATGATGAAAGTTTTATTTATTCTTGCTTAAATAGATTTTTTCCTTCAAAATTAATGAGACAAGCACCCAGATTCAATTTGCAAACTGAGAAATTTTGGTTAATCTCAAAACTGCACTTTCAGCATTACACTAATCATTATTTTCCCATGTTTTATTTCAAATATATGCATCATTTATAATGTTTTTCTTCAAGAACTAGAGGGCATTTTTTAAAGATTATAATTTGTCATTCTGAGATTTTCACATGAGAAGAAAGCAGAATAAAATTAGGTGACATTAAAAAGAATGAATCTCTCCTAAATGAGGTTTATGTGTCCCAATTTAGGATTTTTAAAAACTGTAATGGGTCATCAATTGAGGGTTTATTTATTTATTAATTTGTTTGTTTGTTTATTTATTTATGGTCAGACAATCTGGGGTTGTAGCTCAGTGATAGAGCACTCACCTAGCACATGCAAGGTCCTGGGTTCCATCCTCAGCAACACATAAATATAAGTAAATAATAAATAAGTAAATAAATAACCCACAGAAACATTCCAAACATTTCAGGAAACTATTTTACTCTTGTGTGGCAGGAAAAAATAAAAGTGGGACTAACTTGTATTTAAATTACATGCAATTTCAATCTCTCTCTCTCTCTCTCTCTCTCTCTCTCTCTCTCTCTCTCTCTCTCTCTCTGTATTGGGGATTGACCCCAGGGCCTCATGCTTAGAAGGCAAGCACTCTACAAGCTGAGCTATTTACTCAGCCCTATTTTTTTGGAAAGGAGACCAGGGATTGAAATCAGGGGCACTCTACCACTGAGCCACATCCCTACCCCTGTTTTGTATTTTACTTAGAGACAGGGTTTCACTGAGTTGCTTAGTGCCTCACCATTGATGAGACTGGTTTTGAATTCATGATCCTTATGTCTCAGCTGATATTACAGGCATGCACCACCATGCCTGGCCAACTTCAATCTTTTTTTTTTTAAGAGAGAGTATGAGAGAGAGAGAGAGAGAGAGAGAGAGAGAGAGAGAGAGAGAGAGAATTTTTTTATATTGATTTTTCAGTTTTCTGCAGACACAAAATCTTTGTTTGTTTATGGTGCTGGGTATTGAACCTGGGCCACACGCAATGCCAGGCAAGCATGCCACTGCTTGAGCCACATCCCGAGCCCCAACCAACTTCAATCTTAAAGACTAAAGTACACACAAATTAGATCAAAGTCCATGTCAATATCTTGGTAATATATATATAGTTGTTGATAGACCTTATATTTTATTTACTTATATGTGGAGCTGAGAATTGATTTCAGTGCCTCACATGTGCCAGACAAGTGAGCTCCACTGAGCCCCAGCCCCAGCCCCCTGGTACATTTTTTATGGGGGATATTGGAGATTGAACTCACTAACACTTGATTACTAAGACAAATCCCCAGGATTTTTTTTTTTTTTACTTTATTTAGAGACAGTTTTTCACTGAGTTTCTTAGCATCTCGCTTCTGCTAAGGCTGGCTTTGAACATTTGATAATTCTTCCTCAGCCTCTTCAGCAACTGGGATTACAGGCTTGCACCAACACACCCAGCCCCTGGTACATTTTTAATACCTGTTTTACATACATTTTAACCAGTAGCCTTAACTTTTTTTCTAATATATATTTGATTTGAATCCAAACCCCAGAAATCAGTGAAACAGAATCTATTTTTTATCTCCAACACTTCTTTTGGTTATGTCAGTGTCTGAGTTAAGATTCCCCATTAAAGAATTTACTGTCTTGTGTTCTCATTCTGACCTTCCATATGACCTAGTTCTGAGTTTTAGAATATCTGAAACAAGGTTCCCAGAGATTAAAAAATTTGGGGAGTATTTAGAAAACACCACTCTCTTGAGTCTTGCCTTCTAGGGACCAGTTTGAATTTTAAGTGTGTAGCTTCTAAAGGGATGGACTAATTGAATGCTTTGCAGCTGGAAGGCGTTTTCTGTTATACTTTCTATCTAAAAGGAACTATATTTGTTTCCTTTTAGTAGATACTTTGAATAAAGGTACAATAAAAATAGATGTGTGGCAATATATTTAGCAAAAGGATTCCAAATTTTTTACATATATACCCAGAGTTATTATTTCTGGATTGTATGGCATTTTTTTTTACTGAGAATTATTATTTATATATATTTTTATTTATTTAAATACTAGAGATTAACCCTAGGTCACTTTACCAGTGTGCTACATACCCAGTCTCCAACACTTTTATTTATTTATTTTTTATTTTTGAGAGAGGGTTTTACTGAGTTTCTTAGGACCTTGCCAAGTTCTTGAGGCTGGTCTTTAACTTGAAAATAAATCCCTAATTTTCTACCTCTTATTCTCTTAAGCCACTGGGAGTACAGGCATGTACAATTTTGCACTGCTACCCCAAACTATTACTAGTGGATTATGTGGCATTTTTATTTTGGGCTTTTAAAGAACCTTAAAACTTTCATAAAAATATATTTATTAAAATTATATTGTCACCAATATTTTTACATATTTGTGTACCCTGGAATCCTTATTAATTATGAGATATTTTCTTGGTTTTCTATGGTTTGGTGCTGAGAATTGAACCTAGAGGTGCACACCACTGAGATAAATCTACATTTTTTTATGTTATATTTTGAGACTGGCTCTCATTAAGTTGATTGTAGCCTTGTTATGTTACTGAGGCTGTCTTTGTGCTAAAAATTCTCCTGTGTCATTTTCCGTAGCTTCTATAATTTCAGGCATATGCCACCATAAGTGACAATTTTAGATTTTTATAATAGTCATTCCAACAGCACTGCATAGGTTGCAGAAAATCTATTTGATTAATGCATTAAATCTCTGAGGCAAGTTTATGTGAAGTAGCCAGTGTAGGAGTGTTGTGTAAAGATTAGCAAGGATTGTGGAATGTGATAGACATTATTATCTAAAGTACATATATGGGACTGGGGATGTGGCTCAACATGTAGTGCTCTCGCCTGGCATGCGTGCAGCCGGTGCTCGATCCTCAGCACCACATACAAACAAAGATGTTGTGTCCACTGAACACTAAAAAATACAAAAATATTAAAATTCTCTCTCTCTCTCTCTCTCTCTCTCTCTCTCTCTCTCTCTCCCTCTCTCTTTAAAAAAATAAAGTACATATATAAAGACAGGAATTGATGTGAACATACTTTATATACAAACAGAGGTATGAAAAGTTGTTCTATACGTGAAATAAGAATTGTGATGCATTCCACTGTCATGTATTTAAAAAATAAAACAAAAAATCTTATATGTAGTGCTGAGAATCAAACTCAGTGCTTTGCACATGCTAGCAAAGAAGTCTACAACTGAGACACAACTGCAGCCCATGTACCCAGCTTTTTATACTCTCTTTGTAGTAATTAGAAACAACTTTAAAAATTAAAATTGCATTGATATCACTTTTCCTAGTACAGTAATGTATTACTAACTAAACTTATTCTTAGTATTTTAAAAAAATTATCTAATGGATGACTGTTATTTTTTCCAGAGATTATTTTATCACTTCTTTAGGGCTTGGTGAAGGGTCATTTTTTTCAGAATATAGATGTCTTCTATTATCAAATGGGTCCATGCTAAGTGTGTTGAAAATAGTGATTCTAAAAGTTCACACAATCTACACATTTCCAAGACTATAGGAAAGACAATATTCACAACTAAGAAACCATTTCCCATGGAAGCATAGTACCGGTGTCCAACCTGGTGTGTAATCCAGATCTTTCAGTGGTAAGGTTGTTTAAGAACCACAACCATAGGTTTTTGGGATCCTCGAAAGTACACTGCACTGAATGGCTTTAAATCACTTACTCTTCTTTAAAATAAAATTTCTGCCACCTACTTAAAAAATAAAGCCCTATGAATGAGAAAGGTGAATGAGACTTAAGTTCTGTGGAGGTACTGAGGTTGAATTTTAATTATAGTTTATAAATATCAAATAAGAAGGACCTTAGAGTTGTCTCAACTTTTCCAACACATGATATGGAATATTTAGATGAACTGACATGAAATAATGAAAATGCATTTCAGGGAAGTGATATCACAGAAATTTTCAGGGTAGAATCTTGGAAATGTGGGGAAAATATATTCATATTCATATGCATTTCTATAGAAAAATAAGTGATAAGTACATGAGTATGAGGGTAAATTCAGTGTGCCTCATGCATTGTAGGTTGAAGGTAATGATAAAGTAGTAACTGAGGAGATCCAGAACTCTATAATTGTGGGAGATATTAACAGTAATTTAGAAAAAAGAAAATATAGTTAAATCCCTTTAGATTTTCCTCTGTCCTCTGTTCCTCTTATGAATTTGATTCTGTCAAATGAGATTAGGTGGGTATGGTTCTCTCTGAATTTATGTTTTCTTTCGTTTTTAGGATTTTGGCAGCTATGTCATGTAAAGCCCTGTCTTAAACTCACTTTGGGGGCTCTTTTACCTCCTGTTCTGCACTACAGAGCAGAGACTCACCTCACTCATTGTGTGCAATGAATTGACTTTTGTCAATCTTTGCAAACAATGGTTGGGAGAACAAGCATAAGGGAGTGTCTTTCATATCCTATAATATGGTTGTCAGACCATGTGGGTTAAAGGGTAGTTACTTGCTATGTTTGAAGAATCTTCCCTATGAGAAGGGCTTATGTATATTTTTTGTTTTGGAAGCCCCATAAACACAGAAGAGAAGCATTTATGTTCACAAACAAAGGAATGCCAGAAGCCATTAGATATGAAAATATAAATAAATAAATAAATAAATAAATAAATAAATAAATAAATAAATAAATAATATCTTCTCTTAGAGCTTTTAGAGGTAAAAAGTTTATTTTTGTATTTTGTAAGAAAACTAAAATTTCTCTTTGGCCTGACAATATTTTGATGTTTTAAACTTGCTTGTAATTTCTACCTGTGCTTTGAATTCACCTATGCCTGGCTATCCCTTACCAGATAACAACCCTCTCTAAAACCTTACTGGTGCCTCATAAATTCTGGCTCCTGCTGACCAAATAACAATTGTCTCTAAATCTCAGTGGCAGCTCATAAATTCTAATGTCTGAAGCTGAATTTATTTTCTACCTTGAAATGTTAGCCATGTAGATCCTTAATCTGCTCTTTGTCATTGTATTATGATTGTCAAAATCTTGTTAGCTTTAAGTACCTTAGACACGCACCTCCTTAGTAACTTTTTGTGCTGTAAAAACTTTTTCCTGAAGATCAGGGTAATGATCTCTAGCATGGGATTATGTAAGAGACAGTCCTGGACAGCTTTTGTGTACACAATACAATCTTTTTTTTTTAAAGAGAGAGAGAGAGAGAGAGAGAGAGAGAGAGAGAGAGAGAGAGAGAATTTATATATATATATCAAATAATAAGAATTTATATATATATCAAATAATATATATCAAATAATATATATATATATATATATATATATATATATATATATATATATATATATATATATATATATTTAGTTTTTGGCAGACACAACATCTTTTTTTTTGTCTGTGGTGCTGAGGATCGAGCCCGGGCTGCACGCATGCCAGGCGAGTGCGCTACCGATTGAGCCACATCCCCAGCCCACAATACAATCTTGATTTAATTTGATTTAAAATTTGAGTTGGTCGTCTTTTTTTGTGTTTTGGTTTAACATTAACCTTTTTTTTTTCAACTTCACTGTAAATAAAACCAAAGAACACAACAAAACTCCTGTAAATGAGCCAGGTGCATAAAAAATAGTCATTCTTTACTGAAAGCACAGTATTCATTATAGAAATGATATAAGCTTAAAAATTAAAAGATCACTCAAATATCAAGGGTGTTTAGGAGTTAGAAATCTTTTCTTTCAGAATATAGGTAGTAAAATAAGACAAAATAGAAAATGTGAAGCATAAATATATTAAGTAATATGCAAAAATCACCAAAATATTTATTACAAAAAAATCATATCTACAGAAATGGTTCAAAAGAAGCAGTCTTTTTGTCAGGAATAAACATTTGGACAGGGATGGAAGTTTTTGTTCTCTTTTTAAGTAGTTTTACTTCTAGTGAAAAATCTTTATACTATTTCTGTATTTTACTGGATGGAATTAATTATAATTCATATGTCTGCAAAAAAGGTACTGAATGCAGAAAAATATTATTGCTCAGGTTTAAATCACTTCCATTATTTGATCTTTCCCTTTTTAAACCAAAAATCTACATAAAACCATCTCTTAACTAATATCTCTAACTCTCTATATTAGCAGCAACTAAGTTACAAAATTTGCTATGATAACTTGTCTCTTCATGTACATAAAAAGACTATGAATTTGCTACTTAGCACTTAGGTATAATTCTCTATGATGTTCTCTAGTTATTTATGTCTCTGTGCCAAGTTTTATACCAAGCTCTTAGTATGTGCCTTAATTACTCTGTGTAGCAATGTAGGATTTATGTCTTTTTTGTGACACTTTGTTCCCAGAACTGTGTCTAAAGGGAAATATGTACAAAATGGTTATCCAGGAAAAAATCTATCTAATATTATTTTTTATTTTATATTTATTTATATATTTGTGTATACATATTTTTATTATTTACAAACACACTTTGGTCTGAAACTACAGTGATACTAGTGTATTTTACCTTGAATTGGTTGTGAGAAACAAACTAAAAAGACTTTTCTCTGTGTTGGTTGGTGATTTCTTCAACCTCAGGAACCTAGTGAATAATAGCAGAAATAAATAAGTAACTCTCTAGTTTCAGGCAGAACCACCAAATTAGATGATGTTTTGCTTCTGCTTTCTATCTTGATTATTAGAAACATACCCTTAAATTTACATGGAACACTTTTGGAATTCTGTTCTGTTAGTTCTTATTAAAAAATCAATAAAAGTGAAAAATAATGCAGGAAAGATAAATAGTTAATTTCAACCAATTCATTTCTTAAAATAAATATTTTTTTTCATATCACCAAAAATTTTGAAGTTAGAAAAATTAAAAGCTTTAGAAATAGCCTAAGGCAATTTTTCTTTTACTCAGGACTGTAGATTATATCTCCAACTCATTCCCCTCTAAAATTGGGCTGTATGCAAATATTTTTTTAAAAAAGTGCTAAAATGCCCCACATGGCTTATAAGTTTTAAAATCCTGACAGGAGCTCAAATCTGCCATTTTTCTACTTTACAAAATACAAAATCTTAAATTTGTATACTTAAAAAACATTTGCAGAAGTGTAATTCAAAATGACCTAAAAATAAAATTAAAAAAATCATTGAAGGACTGACTCACTTTACATGAGGGACTTATAATATTGAATCCCTTATATTAAATGTCTTTTTATCATTGTCAAAATTTTCCATGTTTATATCATCAATATATTAATCAAAAATTTTTACGCAATTAATATGACAAATATCTTAGTTCCTATTTTATTCAGTCTTTTAAAAATTTTGTAATTAATATTAATAATTTAATTCTCATACTTGTTAAAGTATGAAACATATACTTTAAAAGCAATGGCCATAGCTTGTGAAAAATCCAGCCTAATTTCCTTTTAAGATTGGGAGCCATCTCATCACAAAGGCATGAAAAGTTAATTTCTGCTTCATTAACAATTACTGTGATTTGTAAATTTGCTTGAAATGCCTACCAGTGCCTTGAACTTACCCATGTCTGGTTTTCCCTGATGAGATAACCACCCTCCCTGAAACTTTAGTGATGACTCATAAATTCTGTCTTTCCCTGACCAAATAACAACTCACTCTGAATCTTTAGTGTTTGCATCATAAATTCTGATATTGTGATCTAAATTTACTCCCTATGTGCTAAACCATTTAGACCATTAACCTACTATGTGTCTTTGTATTATGATTGTAAAAATCCTGTTATTCGTGTAAGTTCTAAAGTCACCCCACTTTTGTAATTTTTTGTGCTATAAAACTACAGTCCTAGAGAACTGGAGTGCTGAATTCTTTTCCCATGGGTTTCAGGAGAGACTGTTATGCTCAAATGCGGGATCCCCAGAAGACCACCAGAGACCAAGATCGATGTAAGCATCAAAGAGGTGTTTATTGCAAGCAAACTCAGTCCTCCACACACACAGAAACTGGTGGCTTAGAGGCCCCGAGCCCGGGGTTTGCAGCAGTTTTATAACTCTTTGGGAAAGGCAGAAACCCCACATACATCATAGTGTTACTGCTGTTGACTGGCGATTGTGAGGAGTCCTTGCTTCCCCACTGTTGAAGTACAACATCAGAGAAGCACTTGGAGGCAAGGGCAGAGTGGAAAATAGAAGTTTATTAAAGGATAGCAGAAAGGGGAAGAAGGGGACCCAAGAGGTGGAATCCATGGAAGTGCAGTTGTTTCCCCTTTTTATAGTTCTTTCAGTGATGGAATGTAGGTTCCAAGGCCCAAGCGGTGGGACACTGGTGGGCCAAAGAAGTAATCTGGGCCTGAAGGACTTCATTAACATTTCTTTGGGATGGGCTATCTTTAAGTCTTCTGGGGCTGTTCATTAACATTTCTTTGGGATGGACTTTGGGCCTAGGGCTTTTGTCAGAACTTCATTAACATTCCATGAGTTGTCCTGCATTTCCCAGAATTCATTCTCAACATGGCCTCCATTTTAGATCTGATTTACCTAAATACACTGACTACCTAATTTTAAATCTGGCTTCAATAGCATCTCTTAGCAAATCATCACACACCTTGTGAATATCATAAACAACTCTAAAACATGATTAGCACATTCACTAGTGGGAACAAGTTGGGTAAGCGTGATTGGTTAATACAAGATGGGGATTCATTTGAACAGATTGGCTTAGGCCATGAGGGGAGAATATGCTGAACTATATGGTTTCCCAAAATGTTATTAACCACCATAAACTACTGGAAGTGTCATTTGGAATCCCAGGAATTTTCCCTGTCTCATGCTGATTAGTGTCTGCTAGGGAGTTGCTATGGATCCCAACCTAACCTGACTGAGTCAGGGACACCAGACACAGCAGATCTTTCCTGTTATTTGTAGATAAACAACTCAGCAGGTTAGGCATGAGCCTAGGAGTGCTCTGTGTGTCTTTCCAGGAATAAGAGTCATGCCCCCTTCCTTGGACAGTCTTTGCTCTGAGGTAGAGACTGGTTTCTCACCTTGTGCCTTATGTTTTTGTATGTATTTTTTTTAGCTATAGCTGGACACAATACCTTTATTTCACTTATTTTTTTAATGTGGTACTGAGGATTGATCTCAGGATCTTGCACATGTGAGGTGAGCACTCTACTGCTGAGCCAAAATCCTACCCACTTATGTGTTGTTTTTATTGGGCATTTTTACTTTAGGGGTTTTCTTCCCAGTTCAAAGTTCAATCTATCACCTAAAAAGAACAGAGATCAAAAAATAAATAAATACAATTTGATAATTATTGTCATTATTTTATATTAAATCCTGAATAATATAGAAGCATATATAATCCATAAACTGAAATGACTTTATATGTAAGTTTAAATGAAAATGTTCTGTTGGTTGGTTTAGTTCCCACTTATGGGAAAAAAACCTCGCCTTAAAATAACAGCAGCCTGAGACTCTGGGGTACATTTCTCAGATTTAAAAAACAAACAAACAAACAAACAAACAACAAAAAACAAAACAAAACAACAACAAAAAAAACAGCACTCAACGACCTGAGATTCTAGCCCTTATTCATGACTGGATTTGATAATATTCCCTGTCACTCCAAAACAGGGCTCACTTCTCTCAGATTCAATATTCATGATCTGAAGCCCATTCCAATCAAGAGCATTTTGTGGGAACTGTCCAATCCTGTCATCAGGGAGGAAGAGGGTGGACTTTCACTTCTTATCTCCTGAGTTCTCCGTTTATGCCATCTATAATCTCACACTTCAGAGTCACAGGTTGTTCTTCTATGCAGGATGTGAGGATCCATGATGAGAGCCACAGCCAAGTAGAAATGACGCATGGCAATTTTCTTGTCAGCCTACCCAATTTTGCTTAGAGGGAGGCCTCTCCATTGTAGAAATGGGCTTGCCTTGGACCCAGGTTATTTGCAGTGACATTGCATGAAAGGTGACCTTGCTCAGGGATTAGGGTGGATCCGGGTTTAGGGCAGATCCTGCTTCTTCAGGCACCTGCTCCTTGAGTTCCCGTTTAGTTCTCTGGGATTCAGAGAGTATTTGGGATGCAGAGCCCAGTGGAGGTGTATATTTTTCCCCAGAACGTGCATGTAGAGTGCCGGTGAGAGTTCAGGAAAAAAGAGTTGCTGTTGGAATCTACAAGGTTTTTGTTGTGGCTCAGTTATTTTGTGCCTAACCAGACTGTGGCAGATCCCAAGTAGCCCTACTCCTGAGAGCCAGGAAATGGTGAGTGTGCATTGGCCTAGCAAGGGAGGCAGGGAGAGGAAGACTATTGGAACCACATGACTGGCTCTGTTGAAAACAGGAGCTAGCAGATTGGGACTCTGGGCAGTCTCTGGAGTCATCAGGCTTAACTCCTCCACTGGGCCACTATGTTCTCAGTCCTACTGGCCGACCAGGTGGGGAACATTTCAGTGGCAGAGACTGTTTGCTGCCTTCCTTATGCTCAAAGGGCATCCTCAGAATCTGTATAAAATACCATGTGGCAGGTGTGTTCCTGCAGCCCAGTGTCTTACCAGATGCTGGAGATTGACCTATGGAATAATTATCAAAATCAAATCTCCAACGTCCATTTTCCTGCAGTATAGGACCTGTCATTTTTGGGTACCTAATTTCCATTTTAGCTATCTAATTTTCATTTTGACATTCTTTTATTTTTACTTTCTTCATTATTATTATTTTGTTAAAATTAGGTGAACTCAGGGATACTTTACTACTTAGCCATATCCTTGGTAGTGGAACCAGATTTATGGATAGGTAGTTTGTGTAGTTAGGTAAATTGGGTCTAATTTCCAGTAAAATCAATCAAAACTCCATGTTGAGGATGGAGTCCAGGATAAAGGGAATTGAAAATGTCCCTAAGGCCCTAAGCCCACCCCAAGAAAATTTTAATGAAGCAGCTCACAGCAAACATGGAGATGCTAATCCAAAAGCCCTTCCTGCCCAGATTACTCCTTCAGCCCACCTGTCCTCCATACTTTGGGTCTTCCCACCTACATTCCAACACTGCAAGATAACAGAACAAAGGACAGCAATGTGACAGGAATGCAGGATAGCTGAAGGAAGACCTTAGCTCTAAAAAAGGTAATATGACCTTAATTTTTTTTAAAGTTTTAAAAAAAAATCTCTTTCATGGATTCTACCACTTTGGTCCCCTTTTTTCTTCTTGGGAGAAGTCTTTTCTACTGTCCTTTAATAAAGCTTCTACTTTCTGCTTGAAACCTGCCTTGGAGAACTTATCTGGTGTTATACTTCAGCATTGGGGAAGCAAGGACTCTTCACCAATAAACACCCTAACAGGTTTAAATTTATTTTGAGTAGGGCCCTAGCTAAGTAGCTGAGATTATTTTTGTTAAGGTTTGATTTATGTAGAATTTGCTATTGCAGTAAAGCATACTGTTTTTACATATATATATTCATATGAGGATCTTATTTATATTGTGATTCTTTATTATTGTAATATTATATTTTCACAATATATATGAATAGTAGGCCATGATAAGTTCTTTTTTTGCTCTTATAATTGAAAAGATTTTTGGCTAAAGTTACATATAACTTTGTAGATGAATTTTAAAAATTTATGCTTTGATTTCTTAGTTCATTTAAAGTAAAGCTTGATGATTTTTTTTATTATTGCATTATTGTTGTATTTAATAGTCAGGTTTATTTTGACATTATCATAAAACATGAAATATAATTTGCTCCCCTTCAGTATCCAGTAATTCCCCTTTCCCTATTCTCATGCTTTCTTCTATCATATATTTACTTGTAGTTTTTTTTAATTATTGCTTTATAGAGTGCACATAAAAGTAGACTTCACTGTGATATATTTCTATTTGTACATAGCAGTTTTGGTGAGGTATATTGTCAGTTAATTTGGGGGAAAATGATCACCTTTGTAATGATGAGTTATATTATTTACATGGGATGTATAATTCAGTCTTTTATGTGCTTTTTGTGACTTCTATTTCCTCATAAGTTCTACATATTTTGTTTCTAAAAATGTACACATGTGAAATACCACTTGCATAAGGCACCTATGTAAAATTTATACATAGTGTTTTATGCCCTTTTTTAAACTGGATATATTATGAAATGTGACTGGCCCCAGTACCAATTTTTCTTCTTTTTTTTTAATTTTTAATGTTGGTTGTTCAAAACATTACATAGTTCTTGATATATCATATTTCACACTTTGATTCAAGTGGGATATGAACTCCCATTTTTACCCCGTATACAGATTGCAGAATCACATCAGTTACACATCCATTGATTTATATATTGCCATACAGTGACCATTTTTCCTACAGATTACTATTTATCTCTTCCAAGATGTATATTGTATTGATCTATGCCCTTGGGCTTCAAGTGTTTGGGTAAGTACCATTGCATACTTACATGCTATCATGATCACATATGCTCTAATTTCAGTAAGTCTCTGTGATGGGGAGTATCATGTATATTCAATAGCAAAATAGTTCCCACAAATAGATACTAATTTAAACTCCTTTTGAGTTAATGATTATTAATTTGTTTTAAATGTTCATCAATATTACCTAATTTTTTCCATGATGGGTTTTTTTTTGTATTTCTAAAATTTTTAAGATTTTGAATTTTTATAGTTAATAAACATATCTCATGTATAAATTTGAAGTTCAAACTTCTGTCTTTTATATATTTTTGGCTTAAAAAATGAGAAAAGGATCCAAAAATGCAGCTAGACATTGATTTCAAAAAAAGAAAAAGGTTTAAATTTCTAAAATTGACTTTTTTCTTTACTCATTATTTATTATAGATTTCTTGTATGATAGTAAGGGTAGGTTATTTAAAGTGGATTCTAGGGCTTATCTTTGTTAATTACTACAGGAAAATTAAATAAGGAATTTCTCTACACTATGGCTGCAGGAAAATGAATAAATTTCTTTAAAATCATATGGTAATAAAATTGTTAAATAACATACTTACTAAACATCCACTCCTTAAATTTTTTTACTGTAATATTTTTGGCAGTAAATCATGAATTCTATCATCTAGATTTTGGGATTTAGTATAAAATCACATGGAATAAAATTAGGCCAATCCTAGAAGTATTCATACATAATTTGTTGTTTACTTAATGACATGTTGTGGAGATAGCAACTAATGAACATATTTATTTTTAGACTTGGTTACTTTTTGGCTTTTCAGTTTCTAATAAACCTTTTAGATTTATTTCCTTACTGAGTCACTCAGGGCCACTGATGTTTGTTTTTTTTATTTATGTATTTTTTATTTTTTTATTTTGTAATATCCAGGCATTTACCCTTCTAAGAAATCTGTCTTGGGAGCTCTGTTTCTGAAGAGTTTCTTAACATTAAAAAAAAAATGTATATATGTTGCCCCTGAAATGTACTGTCAATGCACTCTCTTCAAAATGGAGATAAAATAATATTTTTCCAGACTGACATCCCTGTGTTAGGAGCTAAAAATACATTGGTGGTCTTTGAAGAAATTTCATACAGTTCTGTCTCTGGGTAGTTTTCTGTGGGCTGCTGAATTGCCACTTAGTATCCAGATACCCATGTTTTTTCATCTGTACTATGGGAATAATTTCAGAGGGCACAGATGAATAATGCTCTTCATGGAGGCTATGAATACCTGTATGTTCTATAGTGCACAGCTGAAAAAGCCCCTGGAATACACTGTGCAGATTCTATTTGGTTAACCGTTATCTGCCACTCACATGAATTTTCTTTCAAAAGCTTGTAATAACCTCTTCACTTTAGGCATCCATGTCATCCACATTCCCAAGTAGAAAAGTTTGAATCTTTCTTTTCTGAATTCCAGGTTCCATTTCTCTTGTGGTTCAATGTGGTACATATAATTACGTTTTTTTCTTTCTTTTAAACTGTGTTTCTAATAAAAATGTTCTCTGTTCCAAACCTATATTTCCCATGTCCAGCTATGCTTAGAAAATGACATAGATAATTGTATTTGATAATTTATAAAGGGGAATTGAGAATAATTCTTGCTCATGTTTCCCTTCCTTAGAAACTGAACCTTTTCAGAACTGTTCCTGAAAAGGGAGGATCATAATCAATCAGATAAATAAAAAAAATGTTGATTGATTGTATATTCTCTTCTAAAAACTCTCTGTTCAGATCCTTGACCCATTTCTTGATTGGGTTATTAATATTATTATTATTACTATTACTATTATTATTATTATTATTATCATCATCATCATCATCATCATCATCATCACTATTATTATTATTTACTTAGTTTTTTGAGTTCTTTTTGTACCCTAGAGATTAGTGCTCTATCTGATATGTGAGGGGTAAAATATTCCTCCTAAAAGGTAGGCTCTGTCTTCACCTCACAGATTGTTTCTTTTGCTGAGAATAAACTTTTGAGTTTGATTCTATCCCATTTATTGATTATTTGTTTTAATTCTTATGCTATAGGTGTCTTATTAAAGAAATTGGGGCCTAATCCCACATGATGAAGATTAGAGCCTGTGTTTTATTCTATTAGACACAGAGTCTTGGGTTTAATTCCTAGGTTCTTGATACATTTGGAGTTGAGTTTTGTGCATGGTGAGAGAGAGTGGTTTGTTGAAGAGGCTATCTTTTCTCCAGTGCATGTTTTGACACCTTTGTCTAATATATAATAATTATATTTTGAGGGTTAGTCTCTGTGACCTCTATTCTATACCATTCGTCTGCAGTCTGTTTCTTTTTTTTCTTTTCTTTTTTTTTTTTTGCAAATGCAATGCTGTTTTTGTTACCATTGCTCTGTAGTATGACTGAAGGTCTGGTATAGTGATACCACCTGTTTCACTCTTTCTGCTGAGGATTACTTTATCTATTGTTGGTCTCTTATTTTTCCAGATAAATTTCATGGTTGCTTTTTCTATTTCTGTGAGGAATGCCATTAATATTTTGATCAGATTGCAGTAAATCTGTATAGTGCTTTGGTAGCATTGTCATTTTGAAAATATTAATTCTGCCTACTCATGATCAAGGTTGATCTTTCCATCTTCTAAGGTCTTTTTAATTTTTTCTTTAGGGTTCTGTAGTGTTTCTTGTTTAGATCTTTCACCTTTTTTATTAAGTTGCTTCCCAAGTATGTTATTTTTTGAAGTTATTATAAATGGGGTAGTTATCTATCTTCATTTCTTTCTCAGAAGATTTTTCACTGATATACAGAAATGCCTTTGATTTATGGGTGTTGATTTTTTATCCTGCTACTTTGCTAAATTTATTTACTAGTTCTAGAAGTTTTCTGGTGGAGTTTTTTGAGTCTTCTAGGTATATAATCATATCTGCCATTTGCAGGTAAATGGATAGCATTGGAGAAGATAATGCTAAGTGATGTTAGCCAATTCCAAAAAAAAAAAAAAAATATATATATATATATATATATATATATATATATATATATATATATATATATATATATATATATAAAGAGGCTGACTCATAATAAGGTAGGGAGGGGGAGCATGAGAGAAATAGATGGATTCTCAGTAAAGAATAGGGGTGAAAGGAAAATAAAGGAGGCAAGAATGGTGGAATGTGATAGAGACCATCATCAAAAATACATGTATGAAGACAAAAATTTGTATCACCTTACTTTATATATATACCAGAGATGAAAAATTGTGTTCTATACATGAAATAAGAATTGTAATGCTTCTGTTGTCATTT
The DNA here is from genome assembly GCF_048772815.1 of Callospermophilus lateralis. Lineage (NCBI taxonomy): Eukaryota > Metazoa > Chordata > Mammalia > Rodentia > Sciuridae > Callospermophilus > Callospermophilus lateralis. Next base: position 3,431,674 of record NW_027514826.1, on the reverse strand, counting down.
CTTTAAAAAAATGATAGAAATATAAAAAAATTGTTCATAAATTATATACATTAAATATGTGCATGTTATATATGTTATATATAGATCTAGGAAAGGCAAGTCTCTTTCCTGAATTTTTAAAAATCAATTAATTTATTAATTTCTTTTAACTTGCTAATAGAGCAGAATGCATTTCACTTCATAGCACACACATGTGTGTGCTATGAAGTGAAATGCATTCTGCGCTATTAGCACACAATTTTATTTCTCTTGTTGTACAGAAAGTATAGTTACAAAACCCATGAAACTCTAATTTGTGTACAACAAGATTTTCATCTCCTTACACCATCTTACCTACCTCTATACCATCTCCCATCACCTCCCTCCTTGTTGTCTTATTCAAAGTTTCTTTATTTCTTCCATGCTACCTTCCACTTTCCTCATTGTGGATCACAATCCACTTAGCAGAGAAAACATTAGGTCTTTGATTTAGGAGGATTGGCTTACTTACCTTAACATGGTATTTTTTAACTCCATCCATTTACTTCCCAATTCCATAATTTTATTCTCTTTTAATGTTCAGTAACATTTCACTGTGTGAATAGACCATATTTTCCTTATCCATCCATCTATTGAAGAGCATATAAATTGGTTCTATAGTTTACCTATTGTGAATTGTTTTGCTATGCGCATTGATGTGGATGTTCCTCTGTATTATGCGGTTTTTAGCTCTTGGTGGTCTAAATTGAAGAGTGGGATAGCTGAGAAAATTTTGGTTTCTTTCCAAGTTTTCTAAGGAATCTTCTTATTCTTTTCCAGACTGGTGTCACCAATTTAGAGTCCTACCGACAGTGTAACAGTGGGCCATTTTTCTCACATCCTCACCAACATATATTTTTGCTTGTATTTTCAATAAATTTCATTCTGATTGGAGTAAGAATAAATTTTGGACTAGTTTTGATTTGCAATTCTTTAATTGCTAGAGATGTTGTTTTCAAAGCAAAACTCAAACACAGTTTGTTATAATTAGAATCCCTGATATTACCACTACATGTATAACTACTTGGATTGTACGTTTCTTTGTGAATACCAGATTTCATGTAATTTTTAAAATATCAATTCAATCCATTATTTAAAACAGTAACCTGTTATACTTTTTATTCACCATATGGTCTATTCATACATCACCTCTATATACATAAACCCAGGGTACACCTATATTTATCCCCAAACTCTAAAATGATAGGGTTTCACAACATGTTCCCAGAAATGGTGGAAGAAATACACATGCCACTTGCTCCATATATTCCTTTCAGAGATGGCCAAGGAGACCAGAGCTGAGACAGGACAGGCCACTACTGAGGAACATATTTTCACCCACCAGTCAGAGGACAGAGTGGATAGATGCAGACCAATTACAGGGGTGGTTTGTGTGTCTCAGTGGGTGTGTGTTTCAATTTGTCATTTTGTCTCATGTTCTGAGAACATGAAGGAAAAAAGTTTTTTTTTTGTTGTTGTTGTTGTTGGTTTGAAATGGTCTGTTAACTAGTGAGCCTTTTTATGTCAGTGGATCCCACTGGGTTTGTGGTTAAAGAGTGTAGAGAGAAGAATGCAGCCGTGAATGTGTCCTGTCTAGTGGAAAACTTTGCAGGACTCCTCATGGCCAATTTATGAATGAACTGCTTCTTGCCTTGCAGATGGGCAACACCTACCAAGATCCTAAGTTCCCGTATTCTTCCTGAATTTTGGACACTCTCTGAAGGGGTTCTCCACAGCACTGGGAATCTCAGCCAGGATTTCACATGATTTTGCTGTGAAAGCCTTCTCAGCTATAGTTGAGAGCCAAAACTCACAGGAACCTCATATTTTAGACCCCAGTGGGCCTGGAATCCTGTGACCTTTCACCACTCCTTAGAACCTTGCCTGCATGCGATCTCCAGAGCTCTTACTGACAGAAGATTTCTCAACACTTAATGGCTCCTGAATGAATCAAAACCCACAGTGTCAACTTCTTCATTCTTGAAATTTGGTTAGGCCAATGCCATGAAATTTTTGAGAATCCCATGACCAGAAATCCCTGGAGAAACTTTAGATCTCCTGTTGCTCATCATGACTGAACCAGCGAGTTCCATTTTTGACTGAGTGGAATTCATGCCCATGGTGAAGAACAGAGATGCCAGTGATTAGGAGCCGGCAGGGAACTGGGCCTGGAGCAATGGAGTGCAGGTGTGTGATTCAACGTCTGTGGTGGGCCCCTGTGGTTCTGTCATTGGCTTCCAAATTACATGTGACTGACAAGGTGCAGCCTGGAGACTCGAAAATAAAAAGACATGTTGTTGTGAGGAGAGGATTTGGTGCGATGCTCAGAAACAAGTTGCTACATTCAAATGGGAAAGATATATGGGGTAGCAGCCCAGTTTGTGTTTTTGCCTTTAGACCCTGAATCACCCCATGTGGCAGATCTCCCTCCAGCACTGTGTCCTGGTTGACCTTTTTGTATTTCAAAAACAAACACCAATTTTCCAGAAAAGCTGCAAGAAATGCCATTAAAACTGGGCGGTGAGCCAAATGCTTCACAATGCACCCAGGGAGACATTCACACCCCAACAGCCACAGTTACCTACATAGAGAGGATTCAGCTCTGCTGCCTCCTGTTCATTTTGGAAAATATGAACCCATGTCCTCCTGTTCACATAGACTCAGACCAAGCTTTCATGATCTCACTACAAAGGAAGCTAAAACACAAAGCAATATTTCTAGTGGACGAATGTCAGAGGAATATACTCAAGAAGTCATTAGGCCAGCAAAGTTCCATGTTTGTGAAATGTTTACCCTGTCCTCTACTTTTGAGATTTCTTCTGCCACACCCAAGTTTGTGAGCTAATCGGAATTTCCAATTCCAGAAATGTATTCACAGATTTTTCTCCTCTTCTCCTCTCATTGTGTCTACTTTAGGGAGATAGTAATGTCCAGGCATTGTGGTGGATGACAGTGGAAGATTTTTATTTGCCATGTGTTCCCATATGTATTAGACTCATTTTCCATTTTGCCTTTTGAAATATTGAATCTCTGACACTAACCCATAACTTTCTAGGCTCTGGCTACTTATCCTAACATCGATAAAAACAATCCTAAAGGAATAGAAGTAGAGGCATTTGATAGGAGGCATGGTGTATACTTAGACTTGCCTTTGGCTTCATCAGAGATACATATTATAAAACCTGTGACACATTTTCTCATTTTACTTCTCCAAGAATTTTCAAAATTAACAAATATGTAACTTCCTGACTCCCTGTCTCTGTCGCCTGGGTCACAGTGTATACTTTTATATTCATATATATAATCCTAGTGCCATCACAGGTATATTTTTGAGAGTACTCTCACTTTGGTAAATACGTTTTCATGAAGAGATCACTGCCCCCCAATACACTGAGGTAAATGAAAATTCAAGCTGTGGTGAGCTTTATACTTCAACAAGTTTAGACATGAAACAATGTAGAAGAAAATGAATATTTTGCTACATATGTGAAGGATATATATATCCCCTTATGAATTTCGATTGGCACACATACTATTACATGTTAATGTATTGAATATATATATATATATATATATATATATATATATATATATATATATATAGAGAGAGAGAGAGAGAGAGAGAGAGAGAATGAATTTGCAAACATGAACTATATGTGTCATATACATATACTACCTTGATTCTTGCATGTCCATCTGTGTGGATTTATAATCAACTTTCAGGAGATATTTTACAGAAATATTCATTTTATTGACATATATATTCATTTCGGAATACTCGAAATGAACTTCAGTGAATATTGAGTACTAACCCTAGTTTTCTACAGTAAGTTACCCAGTTTAACATCAATGAAAGTATATTCATATGGGACATGATGTGTATTTTTAATTAAATTTTTATTCAAAATTGTAATATTCCTATTTCTTCAGTATATATACATCATAGGATGTATCATTTCATCCAGAATTCACAAATTGATATGCATATGATTCCCTTTCATTCACTCCCTGTATCAGATCCCACTTATGTCTCCATGTTGCTTTACTTGCTTTTTCATGAGATTTCTTTTATATCACCTAACTTTTGAATTCCATCATTATTTTCAAAGCAAAACTCAAACACAGTTCGTTATAATTAGTAACCCAAATATTACCACTACATGTATAACTACTTGGATTGAATGTTTGTATGTGAATACCAGATTTCATGTATTTTTTAAAATATCAATTCATTCCATTATTTAAAATAGTAACCTGTTATATTTTTTATTCACCATATGGTCTATTCATGCATCATCTCTATATACATAAACCCAGGGTACACCTATTTTTATCCCCAAACTCTAAATGATAGGGTTTCAAAACATGCTCCCAGAAATGGTGGAAGAAATACGCATGTCACCTGCTCCATATATTCCTTTCATCACATCATGTTCTGAACACAAAATGCAAAACTCACACTTATCTTATTCTTCTCCCAAAGCCTCATTTTAAAGAGAGCATGGATTACTAAAATCATCTACGTCTGCATTGCCTATTGTTTTCAAATTTCAATCCTATGGTGAGTATACACTTGATTCTATCAAGAATAGTGTGTTCAACTACCCCCCCTGTTGAAATTATCCCTGATCTTATCACTCATTTTGTACTTTGCCTGATCTCCTAACATCTTTATTGATATCTATATCCCCAAGTGCCTTGTTGTGACTGACTCTTCATGTGTGCTGACATTCCCATTTACATTCTAATAGAAATTCATTGGATTGCAAAAAGGGCCTTTGGTCCAAATCCTAAACTCACCATTCTTCCTTACCCTACAATGGAATCCTGCCTACTCTCTCTATTTCACTGCAAGTTCTCTTTTACATTCAGTAGTCCCAGGTACAAGATCTTAGGCCATTGTCTATGGATTTAGAGGTTTCATCTCTGCAGAACATAATTCAAAACTATGTATCCAAATCAAGTACCCAACAAACTTGTGTGCTTCAGATCTTACCTAGTTTTCTATTTTCATACTTACATTTCATCTTACATTTTTATAAAATCCCAGTTGCAGCTGGTGTGTGGACAATACTTTCCTCCCTCCGCTGCCCTGTGTCGATGCTTCCCCCTCTCCTCCCTGGGCCCTGGTCTCCTCTCCACCCCCACAAGGCCAGACATCAGAGTGACACATACCCCACCCCACTGGGAGCTTCTCTGGCTGGCCCTTGGAGTAAGGGGGCCAGCCAGCCCTGAGACCTTCACATCCTTCTGGGGTAGCTCCTTCGAGTGGGTGGGCTTGAGTCTGTTTTCTCTTTGCACCAAGTTCAACCCCGGTTCTTCTGGGAGAGCCTGTGGCAGTTGACTTGCTGAGCAGACCTGCACCCGCCTCTGCACTGCCCCTCAGACAGTTTGGGTCCCCGTGTCACCACACGTGCTGTGTCAACAAATGTGAGAGCCACCTCCTGTGGAGTTATCACCTCTGGGTCACATGAAACCAAGGCTGTCACGGAAAACCTCTGAGTCTCCTGGCTCAGACACGGGGCTGGCTGGAAGTGCACCTGCGGTTCCTTGGCACAAGTCCTTGTGTTGTGTTTCAGGGACCTGGGAGAGAATTCCATCAGGTCTGTGCAGCTGGACACCTTTATCACAATGAGGAATCTTAAGGAACTGTAAGTTCGGAGGCTTCCTGGGTCCCTTGTGAATATGAGGAAGAACTTCCAGAGTAACAAACCCTTGTAATTGCTTTATGCTCACGTTTTTAATAGCTATGATTGTTTATGGGTAGATGCAAGTTAAACTGTTTTAAAAAAAATACTATGGGGAAGCTGGCTTGGTGGTGCATGCCTATCATCCCAGCAGCTCAGGAGGCTGAGGCAGGAGGATTGCAAGTTCAAAGCCAGCCTCAGCAACTTATTGAGGCTCTAAGCAACTCAGTGAGACCCTGTCTCTAAATAAAAAAAAAATAAAAGGGCTGGGGATGTGGCTCAGTGCTTAAGTGCTCTGGGTTCAATTTTAATCCCCAGTTACCCCCAGTTTCCAAAAAAGAAGCGGTGCTTACTTGGGATCAATAGGTAGAAAATACCTTTTTTTTTCCCTTTGGCATGGCGGTAATTGAGGATGGAACTCAGGGGTGCACCACCACTGAGCCACGTTACCAGCCCTTTTTGAGACAGGGTATTACTAAAGAAGAACTGAACCTTTTCAGAAGCTAGGGCAACCCCCACTCCAAGCAGACAAAACAAGTTCTGGCCTCAAACTTGAGCCTCCAGAGTTGCTGGTATCCCAGGTGTACACCACGCACCCAGCGACAATCTTTTTCTTAAAGGGTGATGTCGTGAATATTTTGGACCCTGGGCCACAGGGTCTGTGTAGAAACTCCTTGGCAAGGTTGTTAAAGCATGAAGCAGCCATAAATAGTACATAAGGGAACAGGTGTGGCTGTGTGCCATTGAATTTGTACCGCATAGCAGCAGCAGCCTGCAGGCTGTGGTGTGCTAACAGCTGTTTTATATAATGTCAAGTAAATTCTTTTCTAAAAAGAGTGTGATCACCCCTTTAATTACCCCAGGGACACATTCTCCTCACTTGGGTTTGCTTAAAGGGAAAAGCCCGCATGGAGAAGGGCTTCTTGAAGGAGCCGGGTGGGTTCGAGCAGCAGGGGCACTGATGGATGCTCAGAGTTGGGGTGCCACGTGACTGACTGGGGCTAGTGGAGCTCCCCAATATTATGGCCCAGGCAGAGCGATGGCCTCGCCGCCTCCTTTCCCATTGCCACATGCCACTGATTTTGTGGCCAGTAAGTTCCATCTGTAATGTCAGTCCCCTGCAGGTCTCACTGAGTGAGCGTTCTGAGATGTGCCTACGAGATGCCAGATGCCAGAGGGTGGTCATCTTTGTGCCCTGACCTAATCCCATTCCTGAGGCCACTCCAGGTGGACCCTTGATTGGGGCAGGGAGGGTAGGAAAGGGGAAAAGGCCCAATCCCCGTGACTAAGAGCCCAAGAGGGTAGGCAACATTCCTCTGAGAAGAGGGGGTGCTCGAGCACTTGTCCCATGAAGAGCTTGTGCTGAGGAAACTTAAGGGTGCTCTTGCAAATGCGGGTCAAGAACCTCCAAATGGGAGCTCATGGCAGGCTCACTGGGGCCATGTGGCTTTGTGGAGAGCCACACAGGGAGGGAGCCTTCTGGGCTTCTTCCCTACTTCCAACCATGGCTACTCTTCTCTTGTCCATCTGGGTGAGACAGATTCTGAAGAACAGATTTCCCCAGTTCCTCTTCTTGACAAATTATTCTGCACTGGATGTAGGGCTGGATACTGAAAAAGCAAGTAGAAGGAAATGTTGGTTATAAAAGATCCCTGGGCTCAGGAGGCTGAGGCAGGAGGATCGCGAGTTCAAAGCCAGCCATAAGCAACTCAGCGAGATCCTGTCTCTAAATAAAAAATAAAAAGGGCTAAGGATGAGGCTCAGTGGTTAAGCACCCCTGAGTTTAATCCACAGTACCAGAAAAAAAAATCCAGATCTCCTGGGATGGGTGAGCATGATCTGTGAAGTTCATAACAACTTTTCTCTCCATGAAACTTCCAAATGAGTCAGGAGTCCAAAAGATCTGATTAAATGGGAAAAGGGTATCTGGGGAGAAAGAAGGGAGAGAGGAGAAAGATTCTTCTTTTAGGTTCTTAGGAGACTGTTGACTAGTGAAGAAGAACTGAACCCTTTAGAAGCTTGGGCAACCTATCTCCACCCCCACCTCACACACACACACAAAAAAAACCCCACACTGTCTGGCTCTGGCACTGAGCTTGATCCCCACCTGGGTTCCCATCAGTTGCTGCAGGGACCCAGCTGGGGCTGGCCTGGGCCCAGTCCTCTGGAGGGCCCAGAGGGTTAATTCCCATTTTTTCTTCCCAATGGCACAAGGCAGGTTGTGCTGTGCACTTTGTGGCCCTCTGTGTAAATTTCCACAAGGGATGATTAGAAACACACTTCGTGTTTGAGTCATGAAAATGCACTCTTAGCCAGCGAAGTATTGGGGTGGCTGGAAAAGGGAGCAGGAGGGGGGGCATTTCTGTTGGTAGCTGTGGAGGCTGAGCTTTGCCCGAGTGCTGAAGATGGGCAGGAGTCAGTGGAGGCTGGGCAGCTCACAGTCCCCTCTTTCTAGTCAGCCTGGCCTTTGTCTCTAACTTATTGGGTGGTGTGGCCAGGTTGTCCTGGGCCCTAGCCCAGGCTCTGCCTGCAGGCTTTCCAACGCAGTGCCATTGGGAACTGCAGAAGTGCCCCTGGAGGTTGAGCCTGAGGAGATTCTGATAGTGGGAGTTCCTGCTTGCTCTTCACCAGGAAGGTGAGGTCCTGGTGCAGCGAGGCAGTCACAGGAGCTGTGCCTGGGACACTCTCCTCCCTGCACAGGAGTGAGGCGGGCATTTCTGTTTATCGGCTGCCCTCCCACCTCTAGAGTAACTCCTTAGCAGGATGCAGAAAGTCAGCTGCCTGATAAATACAATCAAAAGCCTCAGGCCTACTCTATGGTCTGCCCTGGGCCAGGCCTCTCTATTATAATGGCTTTAAGATAAATCATTTCAGTTTTCAGAGAAGTACCTTCTGCCCTTACCTCTGGGAATGATTAGGAGAAAGGTTGTTCACTCTTCCTTGCTGATTGCTAGTTTGACACTTTCTTTGCTCATTGGAAGTCCTTGGGAGGCTGAGACAGGAGGATTATGAGTTCAAAGCCAGCCTCAACAACTTAGTGAGGCTCTAAGCAACTCAATGAGACCTTGTCTCTAAATAAAATACAAACTAGGGCTTGGGGATGTTGCTCAGTGGTTGAGAGTACCTGAGTTCAATCCCCAGTAACTAACAAACAAACAAAAACACATTCAGAGTGAAAGAGAACAGAAAGCCGGTCCCCATGGTTGCTTTGTTGGTCTGAGGGATGCAGCAGCTGGAAAAACAGTCTGGACTAATGGCCAGAACCATGTGTGTGGATTTCCTAGGCTTACTGTGCCCCTTTCTGTCACTGAGTGTCAGGGACATGACAGGAAAGCCACGTGTCTTTGTGTCTGCCCTTCTCATAGGTTGGCCACTGCTCTTCAGCTCAAGCCTGGGCTCTCCCAGGACCAGGGCAGCTAGACTCTCCGGGTGACTTATTTTGGTGTGTGACTCCTCAGGAAGGAATGTCCGCTCTGATGGCCATTCTGATTTCTGTTTGAAAAGCTTATCCTCAGTTGCTGAGAAATGAAAAAGAAAATATTCTCTGTTTTAGTTGGAGGCTCACAAAACCCAAGTTGAACGTTCTCCTGCTCCCTGGACAGGGACAGTTAAGTAACGAGCACTATTTAGGGAGCAGGACTGCATTCTCCCAACTTCCTGAGTGATGCTCCTGTAGAGAGAGGGGCAGGCAGGTGGGACATGTGGCTGAGAGGCTGACATTCAGAAGTAAGAAAACATGCAGCTTTGCCAGGTGTTGTGGTGCTCGCCTGCAATCCCAGCGGCTCAGGAGGCTGAGGCAGGAGGATCACGAGTTCAAAGCCAGCCTCAGCATATTAGTGAGGCCCTAAGCAACTCAGCGAGACCCTGTCTTTAAATAAAAACATTACAAGGGCTGGGGATGTGTTCGGTGGTTAAGTGCCTCTGGGTTCAATCCTTGAACCCAGCTTGGCCAGTCAAAAAGTAGCAGCCATAAAAGAAAAAAGAAGACATATTATAACTTGTTGCAGAGTTGAGATCAAAGTCCCAGGGCTGGGGACTGAGTTTGGAATTTATCAGGAAAGTGCTCTTGCCATTGTAAGGTGTATCCAAGGTCAGGAAAAGGTGAGAAGGTGTCCCCAAGGTAACAGAAGCAGAGTCTGAGAACAAGGGCCAAGTGCAGCCTCTGGACCAGGGGTCTCAGCTCTCCCCTGGAGCTCGGTAGGAGGGCAGAGTTGGGTTCCACCCTGACAGACTCCATCAGAAGCTGCACTTGGTGCAAATCTCCAGGTAGGTTCTAGGTGCTGTTCCTCCAACAGAGAGGAAACTGTGGGGAAGGCATCTCCCAGCCAGCTCTGTGGGTGGCAATGAATGTCCTCAGCTGTTAAAGCTGCATTGTTCCGACTCAGTCCCAGCTCAGTGTCTTTTTCTTTCTTTCAGCCACATCAGCAGTGACAGCATCCTGTGTGACTGCCAGCTCAAGTGGCTGCCTCCATGGCTTGAAAGCACAACACTGCAGGCGTTTGTAACAGCCACTTGTGCCCAACCAGAGTCACTGAAGGGCCAGAGCATTTTCTCAGTACCACCAGAGAGATTTGTGTGTGGTAAGACCTCGTGGGAGATTTTTTTTTTCCATGAAGGGCAAAGAGGCCAGGTGGGCCTCCTGCTTGTAGGAGTCATTGCTATGATCCCAGGAAACCCCAGCCCACGGCTGCAGATTGGCCCCTGGATGCAGTTTATTTCCTGCTGAAATCACACGTGGCATTTACCATGAGGTGCCTCCTGTGACGCTTGTAGTATGTGTGTTTAATCAGAGGGCAGCATGCAGGGGCTCAGTGACACTCAGAAACATCAGTCATAGGAAGATGTTTCCAGTGTTTCAGGAGAGATCTGGTGCCCTGATATTGCTGGGAATTGATGCACCATATGATGTTTCACTGCAGAAAGGATGGGTTTGGGGATAACATTCGCTCTAGTAAAAACAGTCCCTCCAGGTTCACCTGCACTCTGGCAGTTTCTTCAAACTCCTGAAATCTGCAGGGGTAGCTAGAGATGCCTTCTTCCTACTGGTTGTTAGAATCTCATCTTTTTTTTTTGACTAGGAGTGCTCAGGATCCAAGTTTGATTGCAGAGAGTACAGAAAATGCTGAACAGCTGCAAACACACACACACACACACACACACACACACACACACAGGCTAGCCCAGACAGAAATGACACAGCCTCTCGGCCACGAACACGGAGGCAAAGATTGAGATGGATTTTGAGTTGTTCCTGGCGTTTGCTTGGAGCAGGAGAGAGGACAGGATAACACACCCGTCAGGCCCTGCTGGGCAGTTGCACATCTCTCCTGCTGCCAGATCCTGGCTGGGACAGTCCTAACCGAAAGCCCACCTAGCAGTACAGGGGTTCTGCTGATCCACGTCTGTGACCTACTTTTGGCTCTGATAGTAACCATTTCCCTGCTGGGAGTGAAAGAAGAATGTCCTCTGTCCACGCCTTCACCCTTCACCCCCCTGGAACAAACCCCTGCTTAGTGTGGCCTGATGGCCACCCTCCTGCCTGGTTCAGACCAGGGAGAAGTAAGCATGGAGAACACGGAAGCAGATCTCCAGACTGTGCTGGTCCTTCTTGGATGCCTTCTGCGGGGGGTCCCAGGCTGTGCCCAGTTCCGGCTCCCTAGGCACGGAATGGCTTTGCAGTTTGTGGTTCATCGCCCATTGCTCAAGGAGCCCTGGACCATTAATCTCTTTCCACAGCTCCCTAGAGCGAAGCTGTCTGCCACTACCTCCCGCTTCTGCCACAGCGCAGCCTTTCCCTCGGACAATCCAGGGAGGACTTTTAGGGAGGACTTCTGTGGCAGCCTCTGACCTCAGGAACTGGCAGACTCTAGATTAGAGGGGTTGTTGATTTCACCTCTCTCAGGCCCACCCTCTCGATTCAGTTCAGGCTTCCCCCCACCCCCACTCCCCAAAACCCCCAACCATCTGGTATTAATGGGAATCACAAAAACACTTGGCAGGTGATCAGAGTTTCCAGCTCTGTGCGCTCTCCCACGCCTTTAAAAAAAACAACAAAAAAAAAATTGAAAGCATGACCTGCTCACACCATCTAACATGGCAGGAAGAGCCAGGTAGGAGCCACCGCTGGCAAATGAGGGGACACACCTGAAACCTGCCCCCCTGTCCCCCCACTGCTGGGTGACAGTACATGATGGACAGTTCCTTTGGAAGGCAGCCTTAACAGTTCCTCATTTAAACAGTTATGATCAGTTCCTCTCCTGGGACAAATGCACATCTAATGGAAACCTCTCCACACGTGTGTTCACAGCAGCGTTATTTATAATAGCTGAAAAATGGGCACCCAAGTGACCACAAGTTGATGGATGAATAGAGAAAGGTGGCATAGCCAGACATTGGAGGATTATCAGGTCATATAATGCCACCCATCCCGTCCCTCCCACAGCCTGGATGAACTTTGAAAATGATAAGATAAGGGAAAGTGGTCAGTGACAAAGGACTGCAGATTCTATGACCCAGTCACAGGGAAGTCCCAGGACAGGGAGATCTGTAGAGGTAGGAAGTGCCCTAGGAGGTGCTCCAGCCTGAAGAGAGATGGAGGGAGAAGGGGAGTAGCTACAAAGTGCTTCTCCATGAGGTGACAAAGATATCTTAAAGTTGACTGTGGTCATTACGATACCTACTCATGAATGCACCACAGACCATTCAGTTGTGAACTTGAAATGGGCAAGCTGCAGTGTAGGTGAATTGTTGCTCAGTAAAGCTGTGTGTGTGTGTGTGTGTTTGTGTATTGTAAATATAATTTTTACCTGTCATAAAAATGTGTCTCTTTAAAATGTGAACTTTGGATTTAGAGTCTTCAAAATTTCTGTCATCACTGATTTATAACATTTTCATCACTTCTGAAAAAAAACACAACCCCATGCTTTAGTAGTCATTCCCTCTTCTCCTGGCCCCCAGCTGTGGCGGTCAGTAGTCCATGGTTGTGTGTGACCTGCCTGCTCTGAACACTTAACATGAGTGCCGGTGGATGGCATGTGGCCTGAGGAACTCTCCTTTTCTTACTTTGCCAGGTCTTCTCCCCCAGTGGGGGGATTGTATCTGGGGCTGAGCTACCCCCACCCCTGAGCATAGTTTTGTTTTATTTTTAATATTTTTTCAGGTATAATTGGGCACAACACCTTTATTTTATTTGTTTATTTTTAATGTGGTGCTTAGGATCAAACCCAGCACCTCACACATGCTAGGTGAGTGCTGTACCACTGAACCCCAGCCCCAGCCCCAGCCCCTGAGCATAGTTTTAAAGCATCAGTTCCTTTTCTGTGACTGAGTGACATCCTGCTGTATGGATATACATTTTGTTTCATCCATGCATTAGATGGCGGATATTTGATGATGCTTACTTTGGGGATTTTATGATTAATGTTGGTATGAACATTCGGGCACTAGTTCTGTGAATTCTCTTGGGATTGCACCTGGGAATGGAATCTTTGGGTCCTGTGGTAGCTCTAGGTGTGACATAAGAACTGTCAAACTGTTTTTTTCAAAGTGGCTTCAGGATTTTACACACCTGCTGGCAATGTACGAGATTCTGGTATCTCCTCATGCTTGCGGACACTTGCTATCTTTTTTATTTTAGATTTTGCTAGTGTGAACAGAGTAGAATCTCATGGTAGTCTTAACATTTCCACAATGACTCATGATGTTGAACAATTTTCTAGATGCTTATTGGATCGTGCATAGCTTCTTTGGAAAAATAGCTACTCAAGTCATTTATTCATTTCTCTATTTTGTTATGAGTTATCAATTCTGAATATTAGCACATTCAGAATTCTATATTTGTTATGAGTTGTCAATTCTGAATATTAGAATATTCAGAATATTAGACCTCATCGGGTCTATGATTTGTAAATAGCATTTCCTAGTCTGTGAATTGTGGTGGTGGTTTTTCAGTTTCTAGAGAGTTGTGCAAAAATTTTTTTAGAAATATTTTTTTGGCCAGGTGCAGTGGTACATGCCTATAATTCCAGCAGCTTGGGAGGCTTAGTCAGGAAAATTTCAAGTTCATAGCCACCCTTAGCAATTGCAAGACACTAAAGAAACAAACAAGAAAAGAATTCCATTTACAATATTTTTTTTGGGGGGACAGGTAGCAGGGATTGAACCCAGGGGTGCTTAACCACTGAGCAACATCCCCAGCCCTATTTTGTATTTTATTTAGAGACAGGGTCTCACTGACTTGCTTAGTGCCTTGCCATTGCTGAGGCTGGCTTTAATCCTGCCTCAGCCTCCCAAACTGCTAGGATTACAGGTGCACGCCACTGAGCCCACCTAATTGTGATATTAACTGTGAATTTTTCAGAGATGACCTTTATGAGGTTGAATAAGTTCCTTTCTTATTGCTAATTTTTTGAATATTTTTATTATGAAAAGCTATTGAATTCTGTCTTGTGTGTATTCTATGTGTGTGTGTTTCTGAGATGATTGTGTAGGGTTCTTCCCCCCCTCTTTATTTTATTGATAATGATCTAGTACATTGATTTTTGAATGGTAAACCTTGCTTTCCTGGGATCAACTTAACTTGATTATAGTATGTGATTCTTTTTAGGTGCTGTACATTTTAGTTTGCTGGGATTTTTGCTGAAGTTTTTGCATCTATACTTATAAAAGACATTGTTCTCTAGGTTGTTGGTGGTGTGTGTGTGTCATGTTTTTCTTAGGTGTTTGTTGTTAGAGTAATAGTTGTATAAAATTAGTTGGAAGATAATCTCTTTACATCTACTTGTCCAAAAAAAAAAAAGAAAAGAAAGAAAGAAAGAGGAAAAAAATGCTTTGGAAGTTTTGGATTGGTTCTCTCTCTAAATGTTTGGTAGAATTCACTTGAGTCTGAGCTTTTCCTTATAAGAATTTTTAAATTCTACATTTAAAAATTCTTAAATTCTAAAGTGTCTCCTTAGTGTTGAGCCAGAATTTGTTTCTTCTTGAGTCAGTTTTAGGAGTTTATCATTTCAGCCAGGTGGTCTGGTTATCTGGGTACAGTTGTTAGAGTGTTCCCTGTTTTCCTTTGGCTGGAAGAAGGTCAGTAGTGGAGTGCCCTTTTTTGTGCCTTCTGTTTTTCCCTCCTGCCCACTAGTCGAGCTAAAGGTTTTTCAATTTTCTTGATATTTTCAAAGAACCATTTTTTGCTTTGAAGTGATTATCTCATTTTCCTTTCCTCCTTCTTTCATTTCTTCTCAAATCATGATTAATTTCTTTTTCCTGCTTGTGGTGGGTGTAGTTTATTATTCTTTTACTGGGTTAAAAAACTGGATTATTAGTCCTAAACTTCTTTAATAGAGGCATTTCCAGCAATAAGTCCACGAGCACCATTTTAGGCACAGCTTCCAAGACTTGAAAAGTAAACACATTGTTTTCATTCAACTCAGAGCATCTTCCAGTGTCCCTGTGACTTCTTCTCTGCTGTGCGGAAGTGCACTGCTTAATTTCCACAAGTTGCTTCCCAAATACTCATTTCACTGTGGATTTAAAAGTCATTCCATTGTCATCCAAAAAGATACTTTGTGTGATTTCCATCTTTTTAAACTTATTGGACCTATGTTTTGACCTAAAATATAGTCTTATCTTAGAGACTGTTCCATGTACATTTTAAAAGAATATTCTGCTGTGGTTCAGTGGAGAGTCCCACGGGTGTATATTAGAACTAGTTGGTTAATACTATTGTTCAAGTCTTCTTTCTCCTTGTGCATCTGCCTAGTTTTTCTGCCTAGCTTTTCATTGGAAATAAGAGTATTATTGTTACATTGTCTGTTCTTCTCTTCAGTTCTGACAGGTTGTGCTCTACATTTTGTAAAGCTCGGTTAGGTGCATATATTTATAATTTTTATGTCTTCCTGATGGATTGACCCATTTGCATAATAAAATATTTTGTCTCATATTGGGTGACTGTTTAATTGTCTTGGGATCTAAACTGCCTCTTGTAGGTAGTGTATACTGTGTCATAGTTTTTTTTTTATCCATTATGGTTCTCCTTGCCTTTTGATCAGAGTGATTAATTAGTTTACTGTTTTGTTTTGTTGGAGCGGGGGGGGGGTACCAGGGATTGAATTCAGGGGCACTCACTTAGCCACATCCCAGCCCTAAGTTGTATTTTATTTGGAGACAGGGCCTCACTGAATTGCTTAGGGCCTCACTTTTGCTGAGGCTTGCTTTGAACTCACGATCCTCCTGCCTCAGCCTCCTGAGCCGCTGGGATTACAGGCGTGCACCACCACAAGTATTTCTTGTAGGTCGGGTCTGGTAGCAGTAAATTCTCTCAGTTTGGATATTTTTTAAAATTTGGGAATGTTTTAATGTCATCTTTATTTTTGAAAGATAATTTTGCTGCACCTGAGATTTCCAGACTTTTTGAATACTTTGAATATTTCTCCCTCGTGACCTTCCTGGTTTTGAATAAGAAATCAGCTAAAAATACTTTCGAGGATCTCCTGTACATGATAAGTTATATTTCTTGTGCTGTTTTAAAGATGCTTTGTCTTTGGCACTTGACGCTTGACTATGATGAACCTAGGCCTTTTGAATAAATTTTGCTTAGAGTTAATTAAACTTTTCAGATATGTGGGTGCATGTTTTCCATCCAATTTATAAGTTTGGGTGCATCAGGGCTTCAAACATAGTCTCCTTCCTCCTTGTGTCCTGTGCTTGGTCTCGCATGATGTGTGTGTTGTCATGCTGGATGCTCTTGCACAGATCTCTGAAGTTCTGTGTATTTTCTTCATTCTCTTTGATTCTCAGACTGGATATCTCCGCTGACCTGTCTCAAGTTCACTGACTCATCTGCAAGCTCAATTCTGCTACTGAGCCCTCTAGGGTGGATTTTTTAAAAATATTTTTAGTTGTAGATGGACACAATACCTTTATTTTACTTAGGTTTTTTTTTTTTTTAATATAGTTTTGGAGATTGAATCTAGGGCCTCACCCATCCTAGGCAAGTGCTCTACCAGGGAGCTACAGCCCTAGCCCTAGGATGGATTTTGTTTTGTTTTGATTTGATTCTGGGGATTGAACCCAGGGCCTTGTGCATGCAAGCCAAGCACTCTACCAATGGAGCTATATCTGCCCTAGGGTGGATTTTTAATTTCAGTTACTAGTAAATGCCATGGTTTGTAAGTGGTTCATTTTTATAGTTTCTGTTCATTGATCATTTCTCTTGGGTAAGAAAGTGTTCTCATGCTTTAATTCTCTTAGACATAGTTTTTGTTTTTCAAGAATTTTTATAATAGCTAATGTTGTTTAATTAGTCCAAGATCTCAATTTCCTCAGGGACAGTTTGTATTGACATTTTTTTTCCTGTTTCATAATTGGTTGTTGAAAATTGGACATTTAAGATAGAATAATATGCTGGGCACATTAGCACAGGCCCCATCCCAGCTGCTCAGGAGGCTGATGCAGGAGGATCTCGAGTTCAAAGCCAGCCTCAGCAATTTACTGGAGATCCTCAGCAAACTCAATGAGACTTTGTCTCTAAATAAAGTACAAAATAGGGCTGGGGATGGGGCTCCATGGTCGAGTACCCTGGGTTCAATCCCGAGTACGAAAAAAACAAAAAAGTAAAATGACTTGGCGAGTCCAGACTCAGATCTTCCCATCCTCCCCCAGGTCTTGCTGGCCCATCACCATTCCTTTAGGGCCTCTCCTAGATGAGTGTTGTGGAGCCTGCTCTGTACAACCCCTTGAGTTCCTGGTTGGCTTGCTAGTGAGTAGCCGATAGGTGGACACAGAAGTCCTTAAGTCACCCCCATCAGCAAATCCTGTGTCCTTCACCCAGGCCGTGTATGTATGTGCTGGCATGTGCTCTCACTTCCTGCTTGTGCGTGTCTGCCATCTCAGCACAGACAAGAAACGAGGGCTCCCCCGAGGTCTTTCCAGGGTGTTTGTCCACCCTGCATGAGGGCGTGCCCTTCCTGATTCCCAGGACTCTGGTGGACCTCACAGGGCCTGCTGCTGGCATCTCTTCCACCTGACTTTCCTTCAGTTTCTTGACCACTGTCCTCTTCACCCCGATGGGCACACTCACATTGGACAGTGGCATGGTTACACAGTGGCCACTATTTTCATCAGATGCCTGGGGACAGGGCTTCCTGTGGTGAGCCTTCTTCATGAGTGGGGCTTTCCAGGTCTTGTCCTGACCGGTCACACAGTGACACTGCTCTTATTGGGCTTTTGGGGGAGCTCCACCTGCCCCCTCAATGGTTGCTAGCTGCTGAGTCTCAAGGCTGTTACAGAGCGGGGTGGAGGCAAGTGGGTAACTCACAACACCAGAGAGCTCCTGTCTCTTTCTAAGAGGCGTCCATTTTCTTGAGTCCACACCACATGGATCATTGTGTTTGATTTTCCAGAAATCAGAACTGTTGATTTTGACCATTTTTTCCAGTACTTTTATCATTTGAAGGGAGTTCAGATTTCTGGGAGTTCCAACATTCTGGAAGCCATTGTGCCAGAGTCCTTTGTGCGGACAGGACAAGTGGCACCTCTTGTGTGGCCATGTCAACAGGTGCAATGGATATGGGTCTCCAGGAAGCTTCCAGAGGGCTGGGTGACCGGGTGCTGGTGGCCCATTTCTAGTCCAGGGGCATGCTCATGACCTCACCTGGGTGGGGCCTGTTGTCCCTTGCCTGGTTTTGTGCAAGCATGACAGCAGCTGGTCCCTGTCTCCTCACGGTGGCCCTTCTCTCCCCAGATGACTTCCCAAAGCCACAGATCATCACCCAGCCAGAGATGACAATAGCCATGGTGGGCAAGGAAATCCGGTTCACATGCTTGGCAGCCAGCATCAGCAGCTCCCCCATGACCTTTGCCTGGAAGAAGGACAACGAGTTTCTGGCCAAGGCAGACATGGAGAACTTCTCCCACATGCCCACGCAGGACAGGGAATTGATGGAGTACACCACCATCCTGCACCTCCGCAGGGTCACGTTTGGCCATGAGGGCTGCTACCAGTGTGTCATCACCAACCATTTTGGCTCCACCTACTCTAACGAGGCCCATCTCACTGTGAATGGTAGATGCCCCCGTTGTTCTCTCCCAGGCATCCCGCCCCGATGGCTGCCCACCTCGGAGAGGAAGGAGGCAAACCGGCGATCAGATCACACTGTCCCCTGGGCTCCCGGGGGCAGGTTCTGCAGGTTAAAGCACCCTGTCCCTGAGCTTTGGGTGACTGTTGGGAGGCGGGGTGAGTTGCAGAACTGAGTCTTGAACTTCTCTGGAACCACGTGGTCCAGTTTCTAGGTCCCGCATCCCAGACCCTTTGGGAAGCTGTGCCCTTGAGTCAGTGGCACAGCTGTGGAAGCACAGGCCAGCCTGGGCAGGGGCAGGTCCTCACCTCTCAAGACAGTAGAGAACACGACAGCTAGGGGGTGGGTGGGACGAGGTCCTGTACTCAGAAACCAGCTTGTCAGAGCTGCTCTCTTGAGGGCTGCTATTTTTGGAGGGGGAAGGGGGGAATGTGAGTGGGCACATTTCCACACCCTGAGAACCCGGAGAGATTTTTCTGATCATTAAAGTGCCAGTGACAGAGTTGGTTCACAGGTCATCAGAAGTGCCTGCGGGCTACACTCAGTCAGCCCCGCAGACCACAGAACAAACTTGACCACACTCAGGTTGTCTTGGCGTATTCTGAGAGAGGCCTCACTGCCACCTCAAGACTCAGGCAACTAAGTGACTCTCTACCAGGGCATTTGTTATTTACACCAGGTAAAAGAGGTCCCAGGGTGCCTACCCACATCCCAGCCCTTTCCTATATTTTATTTAGAGACGGGGTCTCACTGAGTTGCTTAGCGCCTTGCTAAGTTGCTGAACATGATCCTCCTGCCTCAGGCTCCTGAGCCACTGGGATGACAGGAGAGTTCCATGGTGCCTGACTGACCAGAGCAGCTTGGACAGGAAGCATGGTGATGCCTGCTGTGCAGCTGGACACTGACTCTGGCATCCCACTGCCTGCTGAGCCTGAGGCAGTGAGCCCTATGCTTCTGCCTATGTGTGCTTAGCAGCATGGCCCTCAGGTGGCCTGGGGAGGCATAGACCTTCCCTCTGTGATTGCAGCTTGGTGAGCAGGTATTTCTGTTTCCCAGGCTCTGTCCTGGTGGCTTATGAAGGCAGGCGAGCCTCAGGCTTTGACTCCCAGGGTCCCACCTGTGTGACCCATTACCTATGAGGTGCAGTAGGCAGAAGGTCAGCCACAGCCTGAGACTCCATCCCCAGTTGGAGTGGACAGGTGGAGGAAGTTCCAGGCCGTGGTGGGGAGAGGCTGAAACTTTCTTTGGGAAGCTTACTGCTCCTGATTGAGGTGGCTGCAGCAGTTTTAGACTGGTGGTGGCACAGGGCATGGAGGTATGGAGTGGTGGCCCTTGCACACTGGGGGTCTCTACCCCAGAGGTGTTCCCTGCATTTAAAGCCAGCTGTCCCCTGACCTCCCCCTTTGTGTGTGTTTTCCAGTGCTGCCATCATTTACCAAAATGCCAAGAGACATCACCATCAGGACAGGCATCATGTCTCCCCTTGCGTGTGTGGCCACCAGCCATCCCAACCCACAGATTGCCTGGCAGAAGGACAGAGGCACATACTTCCCTGCGGCTCGGGAGCATCACATGCATGTCATGCCAGACGATGACATGTTTTTCATCACTAATGTGAAAATAGATGACATGGGCATTACAGCTATACTGCCCAGAACTCGGCAGGTTCTGTGTCAGCGAATGCCATCCTGACTGTCTTAGGTTCGACTCTTGGTGTACTCTGGGGGGTGTGTATGTACACATGCGTGTGTAGGGGTCTGAACTGATACTGAGGGGAAAGCCTGAGGAGTTGCTCTGTGGACCCTTGGGGTCACAGAAAAGTGTTGCTACTGTTTGAAATTTGGGGCTGCTTTTAGGATTTTTTCCTCTTTAAAAAAAATTATTTTTGGTGCTGGGGATTAAACCCAGGGGCACTGAACCACTGAGCTCCATCCCCAGCCCTATTTTGTATTTAGAGACAGGGTCTCGCTGAGTTGCTTAGGGCCTTGCTAAATTGCTGAGGCTGGTTTTGAACTTGCAATCCTCCTGTCCCAGCCTCCTGAGCTGCTGGGATTACAGGCATGCCCCACCACTCTGGCTCCTATCTCTTTAAAAAGAGTAAAGGCCAGTGCAATGCCAGAGCCTTGAGCAACTGGTGACCAAAGAGCATGGAGGAGGGGTGTGGTCTTAGTCAAGAACAGGGAAACAGGACAGTTTGGGAAGAGGAACTTTTATGACCAGAGATCAGCCATCTTCTGAAAATCTTGTCACTCTGACGGAAGCCCTCAGGTGGGATTGTGCCATGTTTAGAACACCAAGCAGACCCAAAGCACTGAGGCCCCAGAGTGAGTGTGCCATCTCTTGATCTCTTGCAGAGACCCCATCCTTGGTGGTACCCTTGGAAGACTGCATGGTGTCTGTGGGGGAGACAGTGGCCCTCCAGAGCAAAGCGACCGGCAGCCCCTCTCCCTGCATCACCTGGCTCAAGGGGAACCGCCCCCTGAGCCTCACTGACAGGCACCACTTTACCCCCGGCAACTAGCTGCTGGTGGTCCAGAACATGGTGGTGGAGGATGCAGGCCAGTACACCTGCGAGATATCCAACACACTGGGCACGAATCGCACTCACAGCCAACTGAGCATCTTGCCCACACCTGGCTGCAGGAAGGACAGGACCACCATGGGCATCTTCACCATCGCCGTGGTGTGCAGCATCGTTCTGACATCACTCGTGTGGGTGTGCATCACCTACCAAACCAGGAAGAAGAGCGAGGAGTACAGCGTCACTAACACAGGTGGGAACAGTGGCCGTTCATTTCCAGGGCAGGAGAAGCCGGGTCCACACTCTTTGTCAAGAGCTCTTGTGCTCTGGGAACTCCAGAACCTCTAGGAATGTGGTTAGGGAGAACTGAAGCCTTGGTCCTGGGGACACTGGGTTCATACTCAGGGCAGAACCAGAAATGAAACTGCCTTGGGGCTGGGTCTGGGGCTCAGTGGTAGCACAATTGCCTGGTATGAGTGAAGCACTGTGTTTGATCCTCACCATAGCATATAAATAAACTAAAGGTCTATTGACAACTAAAAAAAAACAAAAACAAAACAAAAAAAAACTTCCTGCTGATGTCCTCCTCATAAGCGGAGGTGGATTGTCCCTGAAATATCACAGTGCTGTGGTTTTTTTAGTTCTGTCTCCCTTCCTGTCTCTCTCCCCATCTTTTGTGGTCTCTCATCCTTTTGACCTGGGCTCAGGTAAAGCTCGGATCTGGGAGGGCCTCCTACCTGCACCGACTCCTAGTCTCTGCACAGCCTTGATGGGTGCTGCCAGGGGATCCTGTTCAGGGCCTGATGGTGAATGCGCATCTGCATCTGTTATCATCGCAACCCTGATATTTCATTGTCTTATCTCCTTGCAGATAAAACCATTGTGCCACCAGATGTTCCAAGCTACCTCTCTTCTCACAGAACCCTTTCTGACCAGCAAGAAAGCCTGGTCAGGACTGAGGGTGGTCATCGGGCCAACGGACACATTGAGAGATCAACGCTAAGGCCTCTGACACAGTGAGGTGGAGCTCTATCTAAGTGACTGTCCTCCGTAGGTGGAGATGGCCTCCAGCTTCATATTCAGTTGTCTGACGTTAGGTGGGAGGGAGTGTTAGGTGAACGAGGCGGCTTCTGGTCCAGCCCTCTGATGTTCAGCTTAGTCCTGGTCTGTGCAAACTCTGCAGAAGTTTCGACATCCTGTCTCTCAGGAAGGTCACCATCTGGGCTTAGCAGTAAGCCTCCCAGTCGGGATAAGGTAGGACCACTGTCAGAAAGAGCTGCAAAGGACACCCCAGGCCCTGAAACCAAGCCATGCTTTCACAGTTGGCCCTTGGTATCTGTGGGTTCGAGTCCCTACACACTAGAAATATCAAGGGCAGAGAAGGTGCACGAACATGCAGCCTTCTCTTCCTTGTCATTATTCCCCCAAAACACAGTCCAACAGCTGTGCACACAAAGTTACATTTTACTAGTCATGATGCTTAATCTAGAGGTGACTTACATGGGACAGTGTATGTAGGTTATGTGCAAATATTGTGTTATTATATACAAGGGACTTGAGCATCCCTGGATTTTGGGATCTGTGTGGGGCTCTGGCACCACGAAGGTACCAAGGGATGTGAGTGCAGGGGCAGTGCTCAGACCTGCTCTGTATTCCAGACTCGCAGGGAAAGCTCTCTGCAGGGGGTGCTGTTTCAGTTGGTGGGAGATTGTGAGTGCTTGCTGAGCTAAAGGCCAGGCATGAGAGAGCTGCTCCTCTAACATGGCTGCAGATGCTCAAGGACTGCTTGCTGGGAAAGTGGTACTAGAAAACAGGCCCATTGCCGCAGTAGTAACTCACCACTGATAGAGAGACTAAAGCAGCAGCCCCACCTATCCTGCTCCTCAGGATCACTGAGACACTCTGCAGTTTCCAAACAGTGGAGTCTGTTGCAATTGTGTGTCTGAGAGATGCGAGCCTCTTCCCAGAGGATGATGTCCACAGTGTCACACAGAGGCAGCCCAAGCTCTGTGTTGGGTACAGTAAAGAGCCCTGGAAATTGATAGAAAAAGCCACTGGGACACCTGGTCCACCTAAGATGGGTAGGTGATGCTTTCACCAGGAAAAGCAATGCCATTTTGAAATCCAGATCTGGGTTGACCCACTCACTAAATGAAGAGTGGGGAGACACCTACATTTCCGTCTAGCACTCTTTGAATTTGGTATTTAGTGTATGAACAGGAAGCTCTGGCCTGGTGCCCTTTTAATTCTAGAAGAGTGTGTCTCTTAGTTCCTATTTATGGTACAGTAAACCTGAGCAAGAATTTTCCAGAATAATAAGCAACATAGGGGGTTTTAGTATGTGTTCACCAGGGCTGTTTTGAGGCTAAATTTCTAATTGTTCAGAAAACTCTTAACCATGCATAGTACCTGATTCAATTGTTGGGGTTTTTCTTTTTCTATTTTTTTTTCTTTTGCCTCTGATCACAGTAGCATGACTACATTCTCTAAGTACAAGTTTAGTTTAATCTGGGGCATGTGAGAAAGAAGGACCCTATCTCCACTAATGGTGTGGTGTGTGCCCAGCCTTTCCTGTGAAGGTCTTTGGGGAGGGGGCATTTGCAGGGTCGGGGGGCAGGACCCCACTTGGGTGTGGGTGGGTGGCCTGTTCTGTGGGAGTTGCCCTGACCTGGCTCATCTCTCCTTCAGAACCCAGGTGGCCCTCTCATATGCAGTGACTGCAATGCTGACATGGACAGTTACACCAAGGAGCAGGCCCCCCACTCTCAGCCCACATGCAGGGACAGCACACAGCCAAGTGCACTGTGTGGCCAGGATCCCAACCAGGGCGACCGAGGAGTCTCTCCACATCATCCTTGTAGACGGGTCCCTCTACCCCAGCAACCACGACAGAATTCTGACATCCTTGAGGAAGCTGGCGGTGTCCCTAGATGGAAAAGTTGATCTCTTACTGTCCTCCTGGCCTCCCTGGCAGCTGTAATGGCCGCCACAGCTGGTCATGCTGGGGCTTGGCTCTGACGGCCTTCTCTTTCCCCAGGGAGCTCCGCCTGGACTCTATAGGGAGGCTGTGCGATGTGCACCCTGCAGACCTGCAGCCCTGCCCTGCGTTCCCTTCAGGCATCACGGAGCTCCCAGAGGCCTCCTTGGCCTTTCCTGCTGTCTCCAGCGAAGCCCAGCACTTGCTCCTTTCCAATGGCCACCTCCCCCTGGCATGTGACTTCAGTCCCGAGTCCACACCACTGACAGAACAGCTCCCTGGGAAACGGAGGGGACCACTGCTGTCGGCGCCCACAAGCTAGGATCTGTCTTCCTCAGCTCTTGTCACACCAGTGTCCACGGGAAGGAGAGCTTGGGAGGTGGCCTGGGGTCAGCATCACTGAAATGTACATAGTTGGCATTTCCATGTGGAGCATGAGCCTGGCAGAGGACTCGCATCTGAAGCACAGAAATGCAAGAGGTTATTTGTGTACAAAAGCCAGAAAAAGTATTTGATAAGGTTGTACATAAGAGTTTCCATAGATTTCCTATATATTATATATCTTTGACAGAGGCTATTTTAATCTTTGGTGCATGGTTAACAACAGAATTTTACAATTTTGACAATATTATTTTCCTTTCAGGTTGCTGTTTCCTTGGAGGGGGTCAGGAATAGTTCTGGTGCCTTAGTGCATGGCGGGAATTTAGAGACAAAAAACACATTTGTTTCCCTTGGTTTCTGGTGGGTTTGGAAGGACGGGGCATCCTTGGTGTTGTGTGTCCTTCGCAGTCACGTTTGGCCTGTGTTGGTGGCTCCTGCAATGTGCCTTTGCCGTGAGGGGCTTTTCCCTGGAGGCTGCTTCTTTGAGGGGTAGAGTGAAGGTTGCTAATCCACCACAAGCCATAGGTTAGAACGGTAGGCCTTTCTCCCTTCTCTGAAGTTCACTTTTTGTTAAAAGCAAATGTGGTCTTGTTCATGTCGCTGGATTGTTACCTGAGGCTTTTTATTAAGGCAAAGGCTGCTGGTGTTGGTACCTGTTGATTTTTCAATAGTGATGTTTTAATTCTGTCAAATTAATATTACATTAGGGGATAAAAAGATCAAGTTCTCACCCTTCAGAGCTATTTCTACTGAGGAGCCAGAGCAGGCCCGTCCACACCCTCCCCTCACACAGACAGGACTGGGCATGGACTATGTAAGACCTAGACCTGGGTGTGTTTGCACTTTTGAGACCTGTAGCTAATGTCTTGTGAGTGCCTGCCGCAGTCTCTGGCTGGGCACAAATCACGAGTCTCCACACAGCTTGTAGATTCAAACAGCAATTCTTTATTCCCGAACTCACACCGGCCGTCTACAAACACGTTCTGGGGGAATCCACGTTCTCTGCCCAAATCCACTCTCTCCCAAATCCACTACTCTGCCCCAAATCCACACCACATGGGCTTCTGTCTCCCAAATATACTGTCTGACCCTAAGCACTCAAGAGGAACTCAGAAGCAGGATATGCCCTATTCTAAAGGGGGAACACCCTAATCTCCTATTATGCTAAACTGCCCTATTCTAAAGGGGGAACACCCTAATCTCCTATTATGCTAAACCGCCCTATTCTAAAGGGGGAACACCCTAAACACGGATCCTGCCCTGGTCCTTGAGCAAGGTCACCTTTCAGAAGTCCTTCCACTAGACAGCATGGGAGTAAGCTGGCAAGGAGATTGTCATACCTACTTGGCTGATGGCTCCCAGCAAGTGCCAATGTGTAATTCACTGAAAATTACATTGAAACAAATAAGGTCCTTAAAAAAATCTTAAAGTACATTTCTTTAGCCAAAAAGCTTAAGGGAGATGTTAGCCAAATGGCTACCTGTGTCAGATGTTCCTGTCAGAGGTCATCATTGTTCCAGAGGTCATCATTGTTCCATTGTTTTGTCCTCAACAGTTAACTGATAAATGTTACTTCCACCAAATATGTGAATTTGCTGCTTCTGAGAGGCAATGTGAAAGAGGAAGTATTACTTTTATGTACAAAATTATTTATAGAAATTTTGGTACAATGTACATTGAAAACATATAAAATATTGAAGTGTCTAACAAATGGCATTGAAGTGTCTTTAATAAAGGTTCATTTATAAATATTGAGCATATGGAAGGAATGAAAATTGGGATATATGGTATCCTTAGGGAGACAATAAATAGCCTCTTTAGCCAGATAAAATATGTACAAAGAAGGTTTGCAGGTTAGAACCATGCAGCTTATTCAGCTAATATTTATTAAGCATTTGCTAGACACTTAAGCATAGGATACCATGGTAAGCATGATAGGAAAGTTCTCTTACAGAACCTGTTAGTCTATTAGGGCAGGGATATTAGTTAAGAGCTATGATAAGCACCACATGGCAAGATCTAGATCAAGTTTCAAGATAAATTGTCTTTGAAGAAATTCTGTTTAAGCTAAATCCTGATGGTTGAATACATATCAGCTAAGCACTGCTTGGAAAACTGTCTACCTTCTCTAATCCTCTAATGTCCAAATCTTGTTAACCAAATTATGCATTATGTGTTAAGCAGTCAATACAAATGAGTTACTAGTACTCTAAGCAATTGAGATTGGCATGAAAAAGAAATATATTTTCCATTCCTGGTCTAGAAGATACCATGCTAAATATAGCATGACATTTCTTCATTTTTAAATGCAAAAAAATAATGATTTTAAACATATCACAAACAGCAATTTGTGAAAGTCAACAACAAATTCTTCACTCAAGCTTAACTAAATTTTTATAGAGTAAGTTCATTTTTTTAACATAATTTATGTCACTTGGATGGTAAAATAGCATCCAATTATATGTTCAGTATCTGATGAGAGACCAGAGGTAGGATGCTATATATTTTAAGTTGTGGGTTTCTTTAGCAAGATTTACCAACTGGAGTATATAATGAAATATATAATGAGATAAGGCTAATGAATTTACAGGAAAAGTAGAATTGATGAAGAGGTCTAGGCTAATAGAAAAAAAATGAAAGATCAGAGAATTGCTGATAGAGTGTGCAAAAAAGGAGATGCCCAGGAACTGCAGAGAGTGAGTGATAAACATCACCAAAGAAAGTGGGTAAGGAATGAGATACTGAAATATAAAGCATCAGAAAAGGGATAGTTTTGGGGATGGCAAGTTTTAGGGTGTAGCCATGGGAGTAGATGGATGAAAGAAATGGAGAAAAGCAAGTAACTGTGAGGCCATAATGCTGATTGTACCTTGACATGGGTGGAAGATGGTGAGGTTTAGGAGTGTTGTCAAAGCTTTAAGTCATGTGTGAATATTTTCAAAATCTGAAAATTACCCCAGTTGGGGATCAAATGGGAAGTAAATCTCAGTAATAGGGTATATGAAAAAATCAATGTAATAATCAGCCTACAATCCCCTATAGAAGGAGGAACAAGGAATTGCTTAGAAGTGATGGAATGCAAACAGGATGCAGCTCTGGCTGCATCAAAAAGAAGTGGCCATACTTCAGGCAAGGACTTGTGAGCCTGGGGTGGACAGATTGAGTATGAGGTGGAGTTCGGTGGAATAAAATGGGAAGAAATAGCTAGGGGCTCAAAAGAAGAAAGATTTGGAAACCCAAGGCCTTGGTTGAGAGTAATAGAAATGGAAAAGAAACTGCACAGGCTTGGGCTAATGAAAATGGTGATTAAAGCCAGGAATAAAAGTCTTGATTGTAGTTGATTTTCAAACTCTTTCTAGAGCTTGAATGTTAAAGTGTTTCCCTATTGATGCAGACAGGAGTACTAAGCTCTATAAGCCAGACAATAATATCTGCCTTGTGGCTGACTTTCTGCCTTAAAATATGAGGCCTCTTAGTTGGGAAGTAGGCATAGCCAGGTAAGAATCATGGTGACATATTTAGAGTTCTTCTGTTTTCATACAAACAGGTTTGCACACAAAGGAGTGCCATCTTATGTAGGGACCGCCAGGTGGAATCATCTTGGGCATTAACTGGATCAGTTGACATTAATAGGTTTTAGTCAGCTTTCCAATGCTGTGACCAAATAACTGAGACAGTCTTTATTAATAAGGAAAGGTTCATTTGGCTGACAGTTTCAGATGGTTGCATGGTCAGGGGCCTTTGGGCCTGAGGTGAGGCAGTACATCATGGTGGAAATATCCAGCACACCTGCATGTTTGCCAGAGAGCCAAGAGAGACAAGAAAGGTCTGGGATCTCAATATCCCCTCCAAGGGCATTGCTCCAATGACTTAACTTCCCTCCAATAGGCCCCAACTCCTAAAGGGTCCACCATCTCCCTGTAACACTAAAGGCTGATAACCAATTCTTTAAGACATAGGCTTTTGGTGGACATTTATCCAAGTGATAGCCATGGGTTTACTTGTGTTAGGATTCAGGGTTAATCCCATACTTGGCATGGATCTGAGGTGAATTCCAAATTGACCAGAAGTAGTAGATGGAGAGTTGGGAGAACGTAGAAAGAAAAGATAAATTGTCTTGCAGTTTGTCCTGTACACAGGCAACTAAAATTCTATATAACCATGAGAAGCCACAATACTGAAATCAGATCCCTATCACTTTTGTCAAGAATTTATAAAATTTTACAAAATCTAGCTCCCTTGATCTGCATGACCAGATAAAATTGAGGCAGCAGGTCAAAGAGTGGCACAGATCAATATAATTGTGGCTATGAACACATTGACAATCTAAGTCATTTAGGTGCAAGTTCTTACAAAATAGTTGCAAAACACTTAATAATTTTAGAGACAGTCTATTTTACCTACTGAAGAAGAGCAAGTGTATTCTCTCCAATAGAGACAGAAGTTTGAGGCAGACACAATTTACCTCTTTCACCTCTCTACTTTGGACAAAAATATGCAGAGACTGATGATGAATGCTGAGGATGGGAGCCTTATTCTAACCATATGAGGACACATGCATCTTAAATGTTTCCCACAGGTACAGTGGCAGGCTCTAAAGATAGGTATCCTGGATATATCCTCAGTGTCCAGAGTATCTTTCAGAGTATTGTATCTTTCAGAGTACAACAAACCAAACAAACACCATCACCAAATTCAAGAAAAGAAAAGAAGGGTAACCTGGAAAATGCTTAGATCACAAGTGACCTTTTAAACCCAATAAAAGATAAATGTGCTATATAAAGACTCAGTAATAACAATGCAAAAAGCAACCAAATGTTACCTTCCAGAGGACAATGGCATCATGACATTAATAATATACAAACAGGCTGGGAACATAGGTCAGGTTTTCTTTGTGTGGAGTGATTTTCTCTTTGCTTTTAATGATGTGAGATAAGCTCATAATTTTGTTTCTCAATGGTAGATTTTGCTCCCAAATTAGTTAACGTAACCTGATGCTCTATTCAGGTACCAGTGTTTTTCAACTAATACTTTAAGCAAAAGTGAAATGAATTGTACACTTCCAAGTTTGTTATATTTTCCCTTTTGGGGATATACTTCTATTTCTCAGAACATATCTCCATTGTTAAACAGCACACACCTAATTGCATTAATGAAGGTATGTATTTTATTATATATTTATAATTGTGGATTTTATTTCATTTTCTGTAGCTATATATTAGTACTGAATTTATTTCCAAGTTGTTTCTTATCAATCAAATGACTCCCTTAAAAATTGCAACTCATAACACAAATATTGTAACATTCTAAATTTCCTAGACTCAGAGTATTGAGATAAAGAATCATCTTTGACCAAATCTGTTGGAGGCCATATATATAATTATATATAAATATATATTTGTTCTAGTCATTACGGCAGAGAGGACACTCTTTCAGAAACTCCTGGGTGGAATACCCCCACCCCCACCCTCACCACAAGAATGCCTGGATCATGCTGTCCTAACTCACAGCCTTAGGATCAAAGAGCCTCCTGGAGATGGGCATCGCCTGCCAAAGGCCAAATAACCTATTTATTGTGAAACCCCTCCCCTGCCACCCGGAGAAGCAAGCACCAAGAAAAGACTTCTCCCACATGGAAACCTTATACATACAGATACCCTTTGATCTGTACCACTATAAATAAAGCAGGCACAGGCTTTTTCTTTGTTAGAAGCTTGACCCCTCTTGTAGGCTCAACTGGCCATGCCCCTGATTTACATATATTCTTGCCTGTTTGACTTTAATTTCT
The DNA here is from genome assembly GCF_048772815.1 of Callospermophilus lateralis. NCBI lineage: Eukaryota > Metazoa > Chordata > Mammalia > Rodentia > Sciuridae > Callospermophilus > Callospermophilus lateralis. The sequence continues at coordinate 3,401,235 of NW_027514826.1, read as the reverse complement.
TGATATATTAGTTTCATAACTTTTATTTCACAGCCAGCCTATCACTCCAAGGGGTACCCACCCTCTCGCCCACGCAGGACATGAGCGAGTCAAATCTACACAAATTGTAAATAGAAGGAAGCCTAATAGAAGCTTCCTTCCACCATCTGGATTTAAGATATCAAAAGAAAATTGTAGAGGGCTGGGGTTGTGGCTCAGGGATAGAGCATTCACCTAGCATGATTAAGCCCTGGGTTTGATCCTCAGCACAAGATAAAATAAATAAAATAAAGGCATTGTGTCCAACTACAACTAAAAAAACGTTAAAAAAAAGAAAGAGAAAACTGTAGAAGTTGTAAAGGAAGAACACCATTGCTGGCTCATACAAAATTTTTCTACAATCCCATATTAATCTTTGTGGAGTTCCACAAGGGAATATTAAGGGCAAATTGAAAAAAAAGCAGATCAGCAATGAAACCCAAAGGGTGGGATATAAGCTAAAGGAGATGTAAAGTCTAGAAAGGATTAGCTCCTGAGCACCAGGAATGTGATAATGAGCAAAGTCCATCTGAATCCAGCAAGTTCATGTGCTACAAGCAGAGTGGAAGGCACCTTGGCTTTTCATTTTCCTTTAATGTAGACTCTTACTGTATTGCATGATATGTTGGCATGTTGGCCTATTTTAAAAATTAGACACCAAACATTTTGAGTATTATTCTGTTAATATTGGAGTGTACACAGAAAACAGTGTTTGAGCAGGAGAAATAAGATGAAAATTTCAGGACTCTTTATCTGGCAATAAGGCATAGGCTCAACCTCAGGCCAACTTTGAACAGTTAAAGGCAATATTCAAAAGAGAAGGAGTGAAAGCCTGACTAGAATAAATTGAATAAATAAGTATAGAAATGGAAAAATAAATTGATCTTGCAAGAAGAATTGGAATACATTAGTAGCTTGTTAGAAATAAGGGGTTTCTGATTAGTTAATTAATTCTTTGGTAATTCTTAGAGATACATTCAATAATTATGAAATATACTATAGAACACTTTTTAACCTAACTGCTGAATTTCCTACCTGGAGTCCAAAGTCAATTTAATGACTTTGAACTCGCCAGAAGATGAGTATGCCTCATGCACAAGCATCAATCAAACACTAAAAATGTAGAGATTTTCAAAGAATAATAATCAACAAAATGTGCATTATTAGCTCAGCCAAGTATGTATATAGTATTTCCTTTGTTTCTTCTTTCCCCTGCTGCTACGTATTTGGTTTGTGATTCTTTGTGACATCTATTGGAATACCTGGAGACAAGACTCAGCTTTCCCTTCAGATTGTCCAACATTCTTGACACCTGCCTGTGGTATACAGGCTCTGGTCTTCAGAGCTCTGCAGTTTCTCATTGATCTCAGCAATAGCTGTTCAAACTTAACACATCACACCTTTGCTGATTTCTGATATGAGCAAATAGATCTTAATTCCCTTTTCTCACCATTGCTGCCTTCCCCCTACCCTATCACTATAAGCATAGACTCACTTCCATTATCATTTTTTGAGAGTGAGAGAGAGAGAATTTTCTTTTTAATATTTATTTTTTAGTTTTTGGAAGACACAGCATCTTTGTTTGTATGTGGTGCTGAGGATCGAACCCGGGCCACACGCATGCCATCGCCAGCCCACCATTACCATTTCTTGAGACTTTTGCTCCCATTTAAAATCCCAAAGAGTTTTCTGCCCCATCACCTCCATTCCCAATTCTTCCTCATGTATATATTCTTTTCCTACACTCAGACAGGACAATGTTGCCCTTATCTAGAAAAATTTATCAAACATCATTTGGTTTGGGACTTGGAATGCTCATTTAAATCAATTAAAAACAGTTCCTGTTTCCTAGTGAAGTGAAATGTAAATACCAGGTTACTTGGGGGGGCTAATTTAAGGAGCTTGCTGTCCCCCAGCACTGGGATCATGGCAGTGGATCTCAGGTAGTTCCCTGCAGTTGTTTTGGCTCTTCTGTTGAATGGCCATGTCATTGATAGATGGTGCCTTGAAGGTTGTGTATGCACTGTGTTGTTGTAAATGTCGTGGGCACTAAACCATGAGTGAGCTTCATTTTTATTCTATTCATTTTGGAATGGACAAGAAATTATTTTTTGTTTCTTGAAACAATTCTGCCAGACCTCTGAAACTAGTTGGAAAGTGATATTTGGGCCTTTTAGGTCTGCACTGTGAGGAAGTACAACCACAGGGTTTCTAAGAGGCCACTTTACAAATTCATCCATTCACAAAAGGCATCACCTGATTCTGCCTAGCTTTATTTGACTTTTTGAACTGTAGAATATTTTGTTTCCTGGCCGAATGGAAAAACGAGAGCAAATGAAATGCCCAAATAAAGACTTCTTAGTAGAAATCACTTTGTATTGAACTATGATTTCTCATGGTCATGAGCAAATAGCCACCTGTCTCAGAGAAGAGACTGAATTCTTCTCTAATGGAACTTAGCTGGAGCATCCTAAAGCTATGACTTGAACAACAGTCTGTTAGTCTCCCTTATTCCTTCCCAAGGATGGTCTGGGATGAACTGTGCTTTCAAGAGACATTAGTTTCTAGCATGACAAAGCCCAGGTCCCTTCATTTAAAATGCTTTCTGAACACTATTTTACATAAGACCTTCTGAATAATTTGAAAAATGTTGGCCGTAGCAGAACTAGGCATGGTTTAATTTTACTTTCTGATGCTTCAGAGCAGAGTGGAGAAAACTTCAGATTCAGCTCCATTGTTTATAGCAGGGATGCTTCCTCTTGTTTATTTGGGGGAGTGTGGGCCAGGCTATTCCAGAGGTTCTCCTGAATTCCTTCTTCCTTTATATTTCTATATTGAATGTTCTGTTTCTGCACCTATGTTTTTGGTGAAAATTGTCAGAATCAAAATTCAGCCACTTGCTGGGTGCAGTGGTGCACACCTGCAATCCCAGAATTTTCGGAGGCTAAGGCAGAAGGATCACAAGTGCAAGGCCAGCCTCAGCAGCTTTACAAGGCCTTAGACAACTTAGTGAGACTCTGTATCAAGGTTAGAAAAAAAAAGATAAGGGAGATGGGGATGTGGTTCAGTGGTTAATTACTTCTGGGTTCAATCCCTGGTACAAAAAATAAAAAATAAAAAGCCTCCCACGATAATTTCCTTACCATTTAACAGCCTTTGCCAACCACGATATTGCAAAGCCAAAGGCATTAATTTAGTCTTTTATTTAAAAACACCATATCTCACTTAACTACCAGCTAAAAATTCACTCCAAGATTCTGTGACTTTTTATTGCCTTGCTTGTCAGCTATTTCTCATTAAATTTCTGTTGCCAGAGGAGTTAAATATCCTGGATACCAAACCATTTATCCTTCTCTCTGCACTCTACTTTCCACCAGCAGTGGAGTCTATAATTTTATTTCATTTCCCAGAAAGGCACTGCAGAGATTTTTCTGATTCTCTGCAGTTCACAAATTTTTGATCATACCCAACTTTAAACCCTCTTTCTTTCTTTCTTTCTTTCTTTCTTCTTTTTTCTTTGTTTTATGGATCATAAGTTTATTCATTCTGTTGTTCTGACTGTTGCTTTCTTTGTACCAGTCCTTAGACTACTATGAGCAAATAGCAGGACAAATCTTCAAACCAAATATTTCCCCATTATGTAAATAAAATGATGTATCACCTTTTTGATACATCACCTATAAAATAAAACTTTGTAGGTTGCTAAACCACAACATCAATTTCCTGTTCTGATCCTCTGCCCATACTGATTACCAAACATCTCTTCTTACCCAACTCAAGCCTTGTAGCAATTCTGCTCTTCCAGATATATGCAGAGAAATGGTTTGAATAGAGTTCATGTCCATAAGTTATTATATTTAGCATATAAACAGAATTTTATGATTCCACCCTTACTTATGAATTCATTTGCTATAGTAGATTGAATAATTCCCATTACCAACATTTTATAGTTGGATGAAATAAAATTCAGAGAATAACATTTCTAATTGCCCAAACTAGATTCTGCCTCTGTAAATACATTCATTTTTTAAGTTCTGAAACATGTATTTTCCCTAGTCTGCTTTGAAAAGCAAATGCAGACTTAACTTTTACCAAATACTCAATTTTAATTACTTTACTTCAAATGACATTCAATTTTGGCAGATAAATATGACATTAATTTAATTGCATGATTTCACAACTGAAATCTATTGGAGTTCTTTGTTTTCCTAACTCAGGGAACATAAGTGCAGAGAGAGTTCAAATTACTTGTTAAGTTTCACACTCCTATTAAAGTACATCTACTATGTTTTATAGGCTAAAACAATATTTAGGTATCCAACTACCTTTTATTACTTATTTGCACTTGGAGAAATTATTATCAAATATTATCTACATCATTCTTTATATGCTGCTTTTGAAATTATATTTGTTATCTACACATTGTATTACATATATGATATTATTATTTTGTTGTATCATGTATTGGATTTATATATTTGTGAATTATAAAGAATCAGAACACAAGATCTAAATTTTCAAAATTGTTTAAGACTCTTCTAATACTAAAACTTATCATTAGACATAATTTAAACAAAGCATGTGTTTCTTAGATATTTTCAAAATCACCAGATTATATTTATCATAAAATGTTGAAAAGACATGGAAATACCAAATCAAAAGTTTAAGGTCACCCTTAATTCTTCCCTTCAAATAAAACCTTTATAAAACTTTGGTTTTACTCAATGTTTTGCCTAGTAAAAAGCAGTTTTTTGCACATACTAAGACTCAATGGACATTAGAAAATGAATGAATGATGGATGTTAATCCATAGGAATTCTAAACACAAATTAGATCACTGTATATGTATTTCTTTTTAACTTGTCCTTTTTTCACTTAAAATATTCCTAGCAATTACATATATTCAGTATCTTCATGCAATACAATTTTTATAGCTGAATCATGTTCAAGTCATTCAATTGAGTGAGTTACCTCATTTTAAATCTATGAAAAGAGGTTAACATTTTTTGAATTAGTATGAGATACCTCTCCCTGACATTGCCCTGCTTCAAACCTCTACTGGATCTTTAGAAGTCCAGGATCCTCCACAACTGGAGATGATGTGCCCATCTGGCCCTATTGCCTCTTGACTTTTTCTGTTGACCCCAACCTAATTTCTTCCAGAGATATTATGTACCATTTCCCAGGAGTGACACCATGCTCTCATTTTGTGGGCCCTAACGCACCCTCCTCATTCCACCAGGAATGCTAGTCCTACTCCTCATCTGAGAACACATGTGTATCCTTCCAAATCCAAATCCAAGATTTTATTACTAAATCCTGTATCACAGTGGTCTTCAGGAATCAGCATAAACCGCACAGAACAAGAAGTTGAGTAGAGATGAGGAGAACTGAAGTTTTATGTCAATTCAGAAGAAAGAAAAGAACATTTTGGTTTGAGTGAGCAGCCAACCCTCTAGACAGGGTTATTTTCCTGTTGTCCGTGAACAAGAAAAAGCCATCTAAAGCAGCACATTCTTTTCTTCTCTTCAGGAAACAGTGGAATTTAATTCTTCTCTTCTGAGGCCCCAAGTGATAGGAGAATGGATTGGTAGAGAAAAAAAGGATGCTGAGCATGTGCTCTACCACTGAGCTACATCCCCCACAATTTGTATATGGGGTAAAAAATGGGAATTCATAATCCATGTGAATCAAATGTTTGAAATATGATATGTAAAGAGCTTTGTAATGTTTTGACCAACTAATAATAATAAAAGAAAATGATGCTGACCCACTAGCTGCTGAAATGCTGCAGCCTCCAGTTTCAAGAAGTAAAAATGACCAATGGGAAAGCGAAGACAGTGGCTCTAGCCCTGCAGGAAGATATGCAGAGATGCCTTCCAGGATTCTATGACTGGTCACTACAAGATGAATGGAAAATAAACCCAAGTGCAGGATTTTGATGAGATACCTTATAGTAATTTTATATAGAAAAACTGGTAAGCTTTGTGTGGGATAAAACATTTAGTTAGATTTAACTTTCCCATGATGTGTGTGTGTGTGTGTGTGTGTGTACTTCAAAACATCACATCACACATAATAAATACATAGTTTTACATGTCAGTTTAGAGTGTCATTAGGCTTGCTCTTGGTTTGGGTGTTTTTCTTCACATCTAGGTGGTTACCATCTCTTTGCTACTAAAACCAAAAGGGAAAATAATTTCAAGGTTATAAGCTGTTATTCAAGACCAACTATAACACTGCGCAGCAAGTGGCTGGCTGTTAAGACTTGTAGAGGGGAATCCTGAGGTATTAGAATGATGTAGTTAGTCATCAGGAAGAAAAAAACCTTAAATGCATAATATACTGTAAGAAGTAGAGTAAATGTGAAATATAAGAAAAGAAAAATCTTGCTTTAGAACTATTTAGGTTTATAGTTGAAAACTATGATTGAATATAATTATCCATAATATATTTAATGTTTAAAACTATTATAAACTTGAAAGTACATATAACTCTTATTCAGAGCCCTGATGCCCAAATGGTGGCAAATTTGCCTTAAGCATCTTTATTCTGGTACAAGTGAAGTAATGTTGAGATGTCCAGATCATATTTACTAGGCACAGCATATTCAAGATTATCTTGGTTTTGTTGTTGTTGTTTTGTAATATCATTTTGAGAGTGCTAATCAAAGCAAAATGAAAACTTCAAGGAAGTTGAGGTGGAAAGCATTATGGGAGGCCTGGCTGACACCAAATTGAGAAAACAGATTAAATATTCATAATTAAAATGTACCAAGAACTTGTAATAGGAACTTTCTATGTCATTAGCTGACCACCACAAAAACCTTGCTCCTATGCATAGATCAGCCACACTAACTTGCTATTGCCTCTGTTAAATTTGGCAGCAGCCCATAAATAATACTTTTTTCTCAAAGAGAAAACCATTTTCTACAATGTAAAAACTTTCAGAAGTTCTTTGCTTTGACTTATCACTTGGCTGGAGGGAAAGAAGTTCAAAATACTCATTAATGTGCTTCAGGCATATAGAAAATTGATTCTATTTCCATGAGAAATAACTTTTAAATTATATAAATACTTGAAGTGTCCTATATAAGGAGGAGAAAAACATTTTTAAAAATCCATTTATCTTCTTCTGAGAAATGCCAGATCAATTTCACCTATCAATGAGGGTAATTTTATTTTTAATATAAGACTTGTAACATCCACTAGACCTTTATCTTTATTCATTGGTAGATATTTAGTTCTTAAATATAAAATAGAGAAATGTCAGCTTTCATTTTGTTTTTATTTAATTATAATAATAATCTGGGCTATCTTACTGCTTCTATGTTCTTCCTAGCTTCAGTGAGGAGGCTCTTATTCTATTTGGAATGCTGAATAAAGGGTAATCCTAATTGAATCATTTTCTGCAATCCTAATTGAATCCCTTCCTCAGAAAACTCACTATTATTAGTAGTAGTATTAGGGATTGAAACCAGGGGTGCTTATCCACTGAGGCTCATCCCCATTCTTCTTTTATTTATTTATTTATTTATTTTTTAAATTTTGAGACAGGGTCTCCTGAAGTGGCTCAGGGCCTTATTAAGTTACTGAGGCTGGCTTTGAATTTGCAACCCTCCTGTCTCAGCCTCCTGAGTCATTGAGATTACAGGCATGCAGTCTATGAAGAGCTTTCAAATATTTGTCTTGGAAAGTTTCTTTCACTTTTATTTTTCTTTGTGTTTAAGTTATGGGTTCAGACATACCTATGAATATAAGAAAGTGGTGAAGTTCTACCTTGATGTTCCATTAGAGCAGAAAAAAAAATATGTGCACATCTGAATTACATGTACAGAACAGTGGTAAATTCTGTTAGAAACTACATTTCTCCCTTTTCTAATTCAAGACAGGATTTCTGTGTTTTTGCTAATAGCTCACACAGAATTTGGCTTGAATTGGATGAATAAGAAAGTGTTGTAGATAAATTTTTAATGGCTGTAGAGTCTGTACCTATAATATTGGTCTTTCCCCTTAAATAGTACTGAACATGTACAATAATTTAGCAGTTTTAAACATTAGCAGGCTGAATGATATTCTAGACTCCTCAAAGAAAATTTGATTTTCAAACCTGACTTCTTCCATTTTTCTTTCTCCCACTGGGGCATATGGTTGTTGTCAATAGGCATCTGTTAAAGGAGTGATGTAGGTAAGGACTGTTACTAGACATCTGCAAGGTAAAGCTTATTCACCAGCTTATTAACTTATTTTCTATCTTTAGTTGTTGCCCGCATCCCTTACACATTTTTTCCTGCCATCTATTGTTCATATTTTTCTCTGAATTGTTGTTATTACAATACTCCATCTTTGGCAAGTAGCCAAATTTCCCTTTCATGCAGAATGATGAAACATGACGGGCTGAATTGTCACTCTTATAGATAATTAAATAGATGTTATACTAAACCTTGTGAGTCTTATGGGTAGAAACTTACCTGAAATATTTTCTTAGAGAATATTTTTAAAATAATGTATGTCAATTAAACTTTTTTCCTTATCCTCCCTCCTCCAATTATGGCATTGTACAAAAAGGTTCAAAAATTTTGGAACGTGTAACTGACACCTCTAATGGTTCAGTGCTAGTTAAAGTGAAGGCAGTTGCAGAGGTACTATGGAGAAACTAACAGAAAAGAACAGGAGACACTAATATGACATCCATGACCCCTAGCCATTCTCTGGATGGGACTCAAGAGCTCTGTGAATCTCTTAAATTCCATGCAAAATGTTGTATTTTGTGTTGATGGACATTTTTCCACTTAATCTTTTTTTGACATTCAAATTAATAATTGAGAGAGCTTTAAAGAAAGAAATTAAAACACCTGAACAAGAGAAGAAAGGGTGTTTATAAAAGTGAGGGGGATGTGTTGGGGAATGCTTCAAGACTTCCTGTGTTTGTCAGATACCACCTATTACAGACAAGCTGTAGGTTGTCTGGCCAGTTAGTGGGAAAGCATATATACCTACTGCACATGAAGAGTTATAAAAAATGATCACATGTTTACAAAATAAATATAAACAAAATTTTTCATAATCCTATGTAATCTTATTTTAAACAATCTTAATTAGACATTGCAATAGCCATGTAATGAATTTCCTAAAATGACTTGTTAAATCTTAATGTGAGTTTGCAAATAGGCTCATCAAGCCTTGAAAACCTATTGAGGCTCCTTTGAAGCTGAACCACCTTATTAAAACAAGAATAATATCCATAAATATTATAGATCTGGTGAACTGGCTTTGTAACTTAGCATTGCTATTTGATTTTAAACATGCCATATAATTAATAGAAAACTTATTATTTAAAAATGTAGGTTAAATGTCCCTATAGAAACTAAATTTACTTTCTGTTAAGAAGTTTCCCTTTCTTTAAAGTTCAAAATGACTTCTGATATGCCAGTTAATAAAGCTAGGAAATGCTTCCTTTCCAGAGAAACAGACCAGCCAAATTACAAATGTGTGACATAAATTTAAGAGGTATTAGGTCATATGATAGGAAATGAAGCAGGATAAGAAGAACAAAGCAGATCAAAGAAAGGGTACTCCTTTACATGCAAAGACCAAGAGCAAAGAAATTGCCCTAATATTGTCATATTTTTATTATTGTGGACATAATACAAAAAAATGTAAAATATGACAAAGAAAAGTCAAACTTAAGTAATTTAGAAATACTCTAACATGAAAATTTTAAGTGTATAAAATATTGATTAATAGTGGTAAATCTGCCAAAGAAATCCAATAGAGAAGCCTTAATATCCAAAATATACAAAATTTGTACCTCATGACTAACAAATTTCTTTTAAAACTAGAAATATAAAGCACACACTTACTCCAGAATATCAATGAAGTTATTTTCATAGGGCTTAAAATTTATTTTAAGGTGTTTAGAAATACATTAATTTATTTGTGTAGAAAAACATGTCTCAGTTCTAATAATTATTTTGTAAAACACAGTACTAGTTATCCATAGACCTCATGTGTGTTAAGCAACATTTGAGGCTTACTCCATATCTAGTTCTTACAGACCTGTGCCATAATAATGTCAAAAAGATGTGTTTTAATGAGATTAAAAATATACTTGCTTCAACCCTCCTGAAATCATCTTGATCATTGCAGGCTAATGCATAGAAGTTATGCATTTATAATCTAACTTTTATTCTTCATCTTTTTATTTTTCTTCTTTTTACTATCAATCTTCCTATTTACCTGGATTTTCTTATCTCTCATGTTGAAGACATATGGATACCCTTAATTTTGAATTTATTTAATGTGTTTGTAAGAGAGAAAAAAATTAGTTCAAAAAGAAAAAAGTCAACTTGCTGAATATTTACTGAACATTAATAGCAGATAATGTGCTAGATACTGGGTAAGAGAATTGTGAAAGAAAAAAAATACTGTATTCAAAATATTCATTCTTATTTGAATACTGTATTCAAAATGTCATTCAGGAAATGAGAAAGAAAGAGGTGAAAAAAGGAAGGAAAAGAAAAAGAAGAGTCTTGCTTCTGCAATTCAGCTCCCACACTGCTAGGCACATAATAAGCATTTAATAAGTGAAAATTCACTAAATTGATTATAAAACATTGTATTTAGCTTTGTTTAAGCTCTTCTACATAAAAACCTAAGTACAACAGCCAAGCATGAAACTTTATGATCTCTTCAACTCCCTGGGCTTTAATATGAAGGGAACCACTTAATTTCTAATTGGAGTTAAGAAAAGAGATAGATTGTTTCTAAAATGCCATGAAGGTGCACACTACAAGCTCAGGATCTAGTTCTTGAGAGACATCATCCAGTTTTCTACCACCCAGAGACACTGGGCCAGATCAAACAAATTTTACCATTCTGTGCTCAGGGACAGAGCATGAAGCAGAGTGGAGCAAGGTGGGAAACACGGGGGAGACTGGAGACAGGAGGTGGGATGGGTGGGGGGCTGGGAGGGGTTTCACCAGGACAGATAGGCCCATGGGGGCTGAGGTAGGGGAGTTTGGCCACTAAATTTAAACTTTTATGTTTCCATTTACCCTTCTAAACCAAAGCAAAATGATTCTTTGAATATATTAATACCAAACAGAAATATTGACTGCTGCTTTTTTTCATAAGGCTTCCCAAAATATTCCCTTTCTTGTTACGTTGGAAGCCATGCAAATCTTCAGGATGCCACCTGGTGTTCTTTGAACACATGATCCATTAAATTACCACTTAGAGACTGCTCTGTGTTTTCTATCTTGTTTCACTTTATCTTTTTTATAATCAATTTTTTAAATTTATATATGACCGCAGAATGCATTACAATTCTTATTACACATATAGAGCACAGTTTTTCATTTCTCGGTTTGTATACAAAACGTATTCACAGTAATTCGTGTCTTCATACATGTACTTTGCATAATAACATCCATCACATTCCACCATTGTTTCTAACTTCCTACTGCCTCCCTTCCCCTCCCACCCCTCTGCCCTACCTAGAATTTGTCTATTTCTCCCATGCTTTCTCTCCCTATCCCACTATGATCAGCCTCCTTATATCAGAGAAAACATTCAACATTTGGTTTCTTGGGATTGGCTAACTTCACTTAGCATAATCTTCTCTAACTCCATCCATTTACCTGATAATGCCATAATTTTATTCTCTTTTATTGCTGAGTAATATTCCATTGTGTATGTATGCCACATTTTTTAATCCATTCATCTACTGAAGGGTATTTAATTTGGTTCCACAGTTTAGCTATTTTGAATTATGCTGCTGTAACATTGATGTGGCTGTGTCCCTTTAGTATGCTGTTTTTAAGTCCTTTGTGAATAGACTGAGGAGAGGGATAGCTGGGTCAAATTGTGGTTCCATTCCCAATTTTGCAAGAAATCTCCATACTACTTTCCGTATTGGCTGCACCAGTTTGCAGTCCCACCAGCAGTGTATGAGTGTATCATTTTTCCCACATCCTCACCAGCACTTATTGTTGTTTGTCTTCATAATAGCTGCCATTCTGACTGGAGTGAGATGAAATCTAAGATTTGCTTTATCTTTATGAAAGCATTATTATTATTCTTATTGCAGCAATGAGGAAACCAAGTCCCAGAGTGTTTGTTTCTCTATTCCAAGGTTGGTTACCAGACTCTCTTGCTCCAATTTCTGTGCCCTTAAATGATTTACAGCCTCTCTCTGCACAAGAGTTCCAGGATTGAGACCTGGAAAAGGGAGGGCCAGATGAAGGCTTGGAGAACTGTCGCGACCCCTTGCCCGCAAGGAAGACGCAACTCAGGAATCTTCTTTCAGCAGTTTATTCAGGCCCTTGATATTTCTTCTAATTCCTCTCTCGTCGGATGCCCCTTCCAGCCTTAATAAAGCATCCCAAGCCCCAATGCGAAGCTGCCACGTGGAACTTTCTCACAGGGTGCTGAGAAACCATGCACCAACTCTCCCAAACAAGGAGTTGTTTGTTACAGACCACAGTGGAGCCAGCGCCATCTTGCAATGGCGACCATAATCTGCAGAAACGGCTCACCACAGTTCCCCCCTTCTGTTTTCTGAAAACAATACAGGCGAGAGTAGAGGTCCTATCCCACTGTGCAGAAGTGGCTGCATAGTATGGCTCAGTCCTAAGGAGGGCCCTTCCCTAGATCTGAAGCCATATCAGCCGACGTCTTTTTTCGTGGGGCGGGGCGTGGACATCAAACCCGCATGCAATAGGACATGCTCTCCTTGAGGTCCACTTCAAGGATCACTCAAGTGCAGTGCCTTGCCTCGCATCCTGTATCGTGACGAAGGTGGACGAAAGGGGACAGCTGAGGCTGAACTGTGGCTGTACACAACGACAAACGAGTTGACAGCACCCTGAAAGAAAGGCACGGACTTTAAGGGATACAGAAGCATTAGTGTGGAAACCCACCTGCGTGCAATGGCAGCAAGACCGGCAGAGTGCAAGGGCTTTCCAACACTAAGAGAATAACGAGGAAAGACATGCCGATCCCAGTGCAATGTTATAATAACTTGGGGTGCAACGACCATGTCAAAGATTTACTGTTTAAGATGCGCAAGCCAGACTTGAGGTGAATTGTCATTTTCTAAAGCTGCAAGAGCTTGGATGATCATAGCCTTATCGTGAGCATTGTGGGCCTTGAGGCGACAGAGAAACCACAAACAGAGAAACATACCGAAGCAACACATTGCACCAAAAATGCTTACCCCCACCCACTCTTTAAAAAGGAAAAAGCAGAAGATATCCAATTGGTGAATTGACCCAAAGTCACGGGATCAACACGGGTGCTATTCAAGACAGCAATCTGGGTTAGTTGAGACTGGATCATGTCTTCTGCTTCCATGGACCAATTTCCAGCCAAATATTCGCCAATGATGTGGGAAGCATTTCTGGAATCATTAAATCTGACAGAGGTTATGTATAAATGTGCACGTTGGTCAATACAACCCAAAAGCACTAAGTCAGCCAATTTTTCTACCTGAGCTTGGAGTAAGTCTATTCTTTGGTTAGCAGCTAAAATCCCTGACAAAATATGTTGATTAATTGTATTTTGGGATTCAAGTATGGTGGAAGTTTGTTGGACAACTTGATTAATAGTGGCAGCAGTTTGTACTTGATTGGCCATAGCCACTCCGGCCATAACCGCTGCAGCAGCAGATATCGCCACGGCTGTTACTATAGCCGCTGTGATCCCAAAATCTCTGCGGACTCTAAGTAGCTCAACAATAGGGAATTTATCAGGATCCGCAGTGACCGGGATTGGGACAAAAGTTGGAATTTTCATAAACACTGCTACAGTCCAGGAACCATTCCAACACTCAGATAAGAGACAGGTAGTATGAGAACAATCCAGCATCCCCAATGAGGTGGCCTTAGCCAAAAGGAATAAGAAGGGGGATTGGACACAGACCATTGCAGGAGGCAATGTGGCATTATACAACAGAGAGTTGAATGAAACAGATGTAAGTCTATTACCTTGTTCACTTTCCCTAACAGTACCAGAAATATTAGCCAGCCAACTTTTGGCTCCTACCAACTGATCCAGTGCAGAAATATCAGCTGAAGCCCCCTTTTCATTGGAAATCAGCCATTGAAACCAGGACCAACCTACTCTTGTAGAGGAGCTGGCACTATTGTTAAAGTTATAAACATACCTATCAAGAGAGGGGGAAAGGGAGAAACCTTTAGCAACTTGATGTTTCTCCCAAGAATGATCCTGACAAGGTGTAAATGTTGGGGGGAAACCAAGATTAGGGGAACAGTAAGGAGAGGCCTTGAAATGAGTGGCATTATAAATACTACTAGAAGAAGGAGGCACTGGGATTAGTACCTCGGAGATAATAGCCAAGGTAGTTATGTTAAGAGCAGAGCTGCTGTTTGCGGGGGTCTCTGAGCCTGATTGCTTCCCAGAAACTCCCTTGTTCAATACAGCACTGATAATGCTTCCTGAGACCTGATTGGACCACAATGGGTCCTCCCAGTTAGTCAAATTTTTGGTCTTAAGGCTAATGCAATTAGCGTTTCTAAGGCTGAAACAAAAAACTCCTGTGAGATTAACTTGAGATTGATTAAAAATTCTCTCCATGTCCCCTCTAGGAGAGGCACAGGGAGCAGACATCTCACATGAGGTAGAAAAAAGAGTGGAGAGGACACTAGAATTACCATGAACCGGCATCGGCATTGGCCATGCCCGTGTCACTGCCCATCACTGCATTGGTGTCGCCTGTGCCATCGGCACCAGCACCAGAGCCAGAGCACTTAGCAGAATGAAGATCCTCATCACAGGATTGTTGTGGTATCTCTTGTTGCTGGTCAGTTGATGTCGAGACTCTTCTTGTCAAGCGTTCAGGGACCCACAATGGTTCCGTACGATCCTGGGGAAAAACACATACAGATCCTCGTGCCCATGTCAGCACGGGGTCAGGGCCATTCCATTGGCCCGTGAGAACATCCTTCCACTTAACATAGCCAATCACAGAGGGCTGAGGGGACACATGTCTATCGGCTGCAGAGCAACCATGAATATCCAAATTCAAAAAATTAATGGTAAAGAGAGCTAAGGACAGGCGTTCTTTAGGAGTGTGTTCAGCTCCTATTCCCCCTTTTTGTTTTTGTAAAGTTTCCTTTAAGGTGTGATGAGCACGCTCAACAATGCCTTGTCCTTGAGGATTATAAGGCAAACCATGAGTAAGTTGCACTCCCATAGTAGAACAAAAAGCTGTAACTTGTCTGCCAGTATAAGCAGGTCCATTATCAGTCTTAAGGGATGCAGGTGCACCCCATGCTGCCCATGCCTCTAAACAGTGAGTAATGACATTATGTGCCTTTTTTTCCGATAAAGCAGAAGCATGGATAATTCCAGAGCACGTATCAACGGAAACATGCACATACTTAAGGTTACCAAAGTCAGGTATATGTGTCACATCCATTTGTCAAACAATTAATGGCTTTAATCCCCGTGGGTTTACTCCATAATTAGGGGGATGAAGAAATGTGACACAATGGGGACATTGTAATACTATCTGCCGAGCATCCGCTCTTGAGATGGAAAAACACCTGCACAGCGTTAATGCATTAACATGGAAGTTTTGGTGAAACAACTTAGCCCCCTCTAAGGAGGAAGCCAAGCATATCAATTGACCTCTAGTGGCTAAGTCCGCACAGGCATTCCCCTGGGATAACGGACCAGGAAGAGAGGTGTGAGCCCTGATATGCATTGGATAAAAAGAAGCAGTGCGGTTAGAGATAAGCTGTTGAAGCTGAGTAAAGTAAACAGACACATTGTGGGCATCACTAATAGTTCCCACGGCCTCCAGGACTTTTAGTGCTTGTACCACATAGCTGGAGTCCAAAATAAGATTAAAAGGAAAAGAACACTGTTTAAAAACTTTAATAACAATTTGTAGTTTTACCCATTGTGGATTTCCAGGAGCAAATTGATGCTGGATAGGGGGAGAGTCATTAATTACGTAGGCTCCCATTCCAGACTTGGAACCATCAGTAAAAATGTTAACAGCCCCCGTGTTTGGGCATGGAAAGTTCTCCTCGAAACACCCCCACCGTACGGCGGCGGGTCCGGAGGATCTTTTTTTTTTTTTTTCTTCTTTCTGAGCTCCTGTTTATCTTTGTTCCCTTCTCCCATAGTTAAACTCCCTAGCTGCAGAGACAGTCTCCCGAGCTCCTCCTGCTCATCCTCCTCCTCTTCTGACCCACTTTTGCATGGGAGTGTGCGCAGTGTACTGAGATTTGGATACAAGCGTTTCCTCCCCCGTTTTTCGCTCTGCACATTCCCTTCCTCCTGAAATATTTCACTCCGTGCCAGAGACAATCGCCTCCTCCCCTGTTTCTCGCTCCGCACACTGCCATCCTCCTGAAATACGTCACTGCGTGCCGGAGATAATTGTTTTCTCCCCTGTTTCTCGCTTCGCACACTCCCACCCTCCTGAAATACCTCACTGCCTGCCATTTTTGATCTTTCTTCATGTAATTGCTCTAAAACTTCTTGTCCTTTAGTAAGTGCTTCCTGACATCTGCCATCTGCGAGGCAACTACGGATCATCTTCCAAAGGGGTATCACCCCACCCTCTAATATGCCCTGCTCAGAAGCAAAGTCAAGATCTGTGCCTAACTTATCCCAGCTAGGCAGAGTAAGGCTGCCCGAAAATGCGAACCACGGTGCAGCAATATCTGTCTTCTGTAAAAATCTCTGTAAAGTACTACGTTTCACTTTTAGGCCCTTGGAACGTAACAGGTTATCTAGGGCCAGGAGAAGCGGACTTGAAGATACGGCACCCATGACAAAACAAAAGACACACAAAAAACAAAAGTGAAAGTAAGAGCGAAAGTACACAGTGCAGCTGTAATAAGATATAATGCTCTCTCTGGCTTTACAGAGGAGCTGCCGCTTTGATAGCGGGTCCCAATTACCTAGGACTAATCTCCGCTTTGACCGCTGGTCCCAATTATCTAGGACTGATCTCCGCTTTGATAGCGGGTCCCACTTATCTAGGACTGATCTCCGCTTTGACCGCGGGTCCTACTTATCTAGGACTGATCTCCGCTTTGACCGCGGGTCCTACTTACCTGGGACTAATTGGTGCACCACCCCTGACTGCTGAAAGTTCTGGTTCCCGGGTTTTCAGCACCACTTGTCGTGACCCCTTGCCCGCAAGGAAGATGCAACTCAGGAATCTTCTTTCAGCAGTTTATTCAGGCCCTTGATATTTCTTCTAATTCCTCTCTCGTCGGATGCCCCTCCCAGCCTTAATAAAGCATCCCAAGCCCCAATGTGAAGCTGCCACGTGGAACTTTCTCACAGGGTGCTGAGAAACCATGCACCAACTCTCCCAAACAAGGAGTTGTTTGTTACAGACCACAGTGGAGCCAGCGCCATCTTGCAATGGCGACCATAATCTGCAGAAACGGCTCACCACAGAGAACCCTTAGATGCTCTTAGAAAGACCCCAGTCCTCTCTTCCTTTTATTTCACTCAGCATTGCTCTCTCATTCTGGCTGCCCACAACATTGTTCTCTGTCTCTCTCCCTCTAAATTATTAATTACTTAATTCAAGCTTAATTAGGTATATATGATAGCAGAACACATTTTGATTCATTGTATATAATTGCATCACAACATTTCATTTCTCTGGTTGTACGCAATATAGCATTGCACCTTATATGCAGTCGTACATGCACTTAGGGTAGTGATGTCCATCTCATTCCACCATCTTTCCTTCCCCCATACCCCCACCCTACCCCACCTTCCCCTTTGTCCAAAGTTTCTCCATTTTTCCCATGCTCTCCCCCCCATTATGCATCAGCATCCTCTTATCAGAGAGAACACTCAGCCTTTGGTCTTTTGGGATTGGCTTACTTTGCTTAGCATGATACTCTCCAACTCCATCCATTTACCTGCAAATGCCATAATTTTATTTTTTAATGCTGAGTAATATTCCGTTGTGTATATATACCACAGTTTCTTTATCCATCCATTTATTGAAGGGCATCTAGGTTAGATCCATAGTTCAGCTATTGTGAATTGAGCTGCTGTAAACATTAATGTGGCCACATTTCCATAGTATGCCATTTGTAAGTCCTTTAGGTATAAACCAAGAGTGGGATACCTGGTGAAATGGTGGTTCCATTCCAAGTTTTCTAAGGAATCTCCAAACTGCTTTCCAGTTTGGTTGAAGCAATGTGCAGTCCCACCAGCAATGTATGAGTGTGTCTTTTTTCTCCACATCCTCACCAACACTATTGTTTGTATTCTTGACAACTGCCATTCTGACTGGCACGAGATGAAATCTTAAGAGTAGTTTTAATTTGCATTTCTCTAGTTGCTAGAGATGTTGAACTTTTTTTATATATTTATTAATCAATTATGCATCATCTTCTGAGAAGTGTCTATTCAGCTCTTTAGCCCATTTATTGATTGGGTTGCTTGCTTTTTTGAGTTCTGATCCTGTAGATTAGTGCTCTATGGCCCACTATTGTAGTCAGTCTCTTGAAGATACCTTCAACTCGCTCGACTCTCTTTTCCTTTGTCTTAGTTTCCTTTTAACAATCCAATTATTCATTCTGTGGTAAAACCAGCAAAGGCCGGAGAACCTGTGGCTCCACTGGCTGGTGTCACTGAACTCATGTCCTTCCAACTGCAGGTGCACACTGGAGCTGCCTGGTGAAGTTGCTGCCAGTGGCTAAACAATCCACATATCCACTTTCCTCAGGAATGATTTCACGTCTTCACTTCTTTCCTCAAATCCCCAACTCTTCTCCTCATCTTCTTCTCTACTGATGCTGCTGCTTCCTGTTTCATGGAGGAAATAGGTTCAGAGACTCTTCCTCCACAAGCACCCTCCTAGCACCACGGGTGGGCTTGGCTCACCAGTGCCCAAGTGGGTGCAGCTCACACTCCCACCCAAAGCAAGCCCCTCACTTGGTTCTAGATGCTTAGTCTCAGCTACTGTGCAAGCTGCTTATTCCCTGTGTCCGCCTCTATTCTCTCTGCTAGATCATTCCCATCAGCATAAAGCTCTGATGGGATGCCTCTCTACAAAAGGAAGCCTCCTCCCTGGCCCCAGCTGTCAATGCTCTGTTTTTCATTGTTCTTACAGCCAGGCTCCTCACTGCCATTAGTTTCTGTTCACTGTCCCCCTCCACTTGTAATCTTTTCCCAATAGAATTTTATTTTCCTTACCTGTTGAAACCACCTTTATCAATGTCAACCAGAAGGCTTTTAATGTCTCCCATTGTCATTCCAATGACTTAATTTCTGCCTTGTGAAATTCCAGCATCAAGGCTCATCAAGGATCATCAAGGCTCAGCCCTCACCTAACATCAGCCTTTGGGAACCTATCAATTGTTTGTTCGGATGTGATTCTCACAATCCTTATCTGTAATTATGAAATTTAAGCTGCTAAGAAAACTGAAATGGTTTTGAAATTCCTGACAGCAAAACCAGATCTGAACACTTTAGATTCTTTATTTAACCTACTCAGTGGTGATACTGCTACATAACAACATAGAAAACTGCTGTAATTAATACCAAAGTCAAGCTTCAGACCCTCCTTGGAGTTGTTACATAATATACAGTTTATGCAGCTGAGCACATCCAGCCCCAAGGAATCTAGAAAAACAGTTATGGACCTGGAGTAGAAATCTAAGATTACATTCAGGAAGATAAACTTATTTGTAACTAGGCATGTTTTGATCATATATTAGCTTTGCAAAACAATGTTATTTTATGGGAATGAAAATAAACATTGGTGTTATGTTTATTTATATCAAATAACATCTTTAAGATAGTATATATCTTAATTTTGCATGAAACATGCAATTTTTAGTTATTGTATATAATTTAGGCAGATAATAATAAATAAACTTGTCAGAATCTTCATAAAACACCTGCTTCAAACAGTAATACTTGGAGAATTATTATTTATTACTAAAGGGGAAAATCTTTATAGAACTATAATTGTATTTTTGCATAAAAACAGAGTAATTTTGTTAAGCATATGATATTATTCAATAAAATATTTTGTTATCATTTAAGTTTACAGTATAAAATGCAAAATCGTAAATGAGAACTTCAATTGCTCTATTCAGCAGGCATATTAATCTAGCTACTTTCCATAGTGCTACAAATATTAGCTCTTTTAAATTGTCAAATTGTCTATATAATAGGCAATACTGTAATCTACATTACAGACAATGAAAGCAAGAAAAAAAAGGTAAATAACTTGTCCAATGTTATTCATGTTGAAAATAGATTTGGTTCAAAATAATATGTATGTCCATTGTCCTAATCCAAAGCTAATGGTGCCACAGTAACCCACGAATACTGTTATTTTAAAATAATTTGATTTAAAATAATTTTAGATATAAATTACAATTTGCATGTTAGATCTATCAACTGTGAAATCAAAACTAAAATTGTGTGATTTTTTTTGTATTACTTCTCAGTGAATAAAACTGGTCATGGTAGACTTTCAAATCATTACATTACTTCTCAGTTAAAAGACATACAGAAATGATGCAGATACCAATGCCATGACAATAAATTGGGACTAAAGAAACTTCTTCCATCAATTGACAAATGTACAGTTATGTTTTAACCATACTACTATTGAGTAAAACTAATTTTCTTTAATTATTTAAAGTTACATGGGTAGTAATTAATATATTTTTAAAATTATTTTAAAAGGGGTACATTTTTATATCTCAGCAATAATCCTTTATTTGTTGGGGAACCTAATTGGAATAGAAGACAGATATGAAATACATATTCATGTGTGTGCTTTCATATATTTTTCTCCTCAATTTTTTACATTGAAAAATTTCTAACCATAGAAAACTTAATAGTAGTGATTATTAATATTCACATACATTCCACTCATATTCATTAGCATTTTGCAATCTTTGTTTTCTGAGGCATTTAAAAACAAGTTTTAGATATTATCACTTATCAATTCCCTAAGTCTTTGGAATGCACTTCCTAAGAATAAGGATATATTCTTGTATAGCTAAAATATAATGATTATATCAAAACATTTAACAATGATGCCATAAGTTTTTTATATTAATAATAATTTTACAACATATTCAAATTTTCCCAGTAAGATCTTTTATGGGCTTTTGTTTGCATATTTATTTATTATTTTTCAGCTAGTGTTCAATAAAGATTGTGTGTAGAATTTAATTGTCAGGTCTCTTTAGTCTTCTGAAATCTAGAACAGTCCTCTGGCATTGTTTTCCTTCGTGACATTGGGATTTTGAAGACTACCTACATGTTAGTTATTTTGAAAAAAGTTCCCATATCTGTATTTCTCAAATTATTTCTTGATTAAACATTTTTGTAAACAATTATATAGTTTTATTATATATTTCTTCATGGTATTATATCAGGAGGTATATAATGTCACCTTGCTCCATAATTGGTGACACTCAGTTTGATTGGTTAAAGTGGTGTCTACTTTAGTTAAGTAATCAGAGTTACAACTCATTGGTAGGGCACTTTTATAGCATTCATGAGGTCCTGAGATTGATTCCAAGTACAACTAATGTTAAAGAGATTTTGCATCACTATGACCAAAAGATCTGACAAGAACAACTTAGAGGAGGAAAAACCTATTGTGTCTCATGGTTTCAGAGGTTCAGTCCATTGTTACCTGACTCCAAAGTTCTTGGCCCTAGATAAAGTAGAACATCAAGGTGGAAATGGGTGGTGGAGTAAGAAGGCTCAGGACATGAGAGAAGGAAGGAAGTTTTACAAACAGGAAATGACGAACAAGAGAATCTTGGAAATTGGGAAGAAAGAATAAAAAGGAGAAATATGAGTATATACAAGGGATTTTTATAGTGGTTTTTGAAACAAAAATTATATTGCTACTGGACACTCAAAACAATAATATTTAAAAGTAAGAATGATAAAGGAAATGAAGCAGAAGTAAGGTGTCCACACTTCACTCAAAGTGGTAAATGTTGATACTTATACAACAGTCTCCTGGCTTTGAGGAAACACATGTATATATTAATAGAAAGAACAGTCAACTAGGAAATTATGCAAATAGGTGGACTTGAAATCACTATAATTATTGCAAGATGATTGGAGGAGGGGGTAGTGTTTTCAAATAAATGGTGCTTGGACAACTGAATACACACACTCAAAAGAAATTAAAGCTGTTATTTTTAATTTTTGAATCTTAGTGTAGCAGGTTAAAATACTTATCCCATGGCTTATATTTTGCTTGGCAATATGTGTTTTATAAATCAGCAAATAATTACCTGGACTTTCTATTTCTTTTAAAATATCAGAAAATCTATTAATTCTCACATGGCAACAGTTGGTAGGTGCAGAACATAGTGCCTCCTCTTTAAAGTGAGTGTTGGAGTTTTCAGGTTTCCCACACTCACTTGGAAATTTGTTAGTGAATTACCACAGGTTGTTTCAGAGAGATTCTATGACTCTGTTATCTTTGGGGAAAATATTAGTTGATCTGTCCATTGATTTGCATAACAGAATACATGAATGAAAAAAATTGTAAATTCTCTTTACTCACCACAAACAATGGTAAATATTTCTTCAGCTTGAAGATGGAGCCCAAGACTAAAGGATTAAAACAACAGCAACAGCAGCATAATAAACTTCTGGCAGCCATGCTTTCTCAGGATTCCTTTGAGTCCATCCACAGCCCTACTCTATCTGTAACAGAAGAAGGCATTGACAATGAAAATGATGCAATGGAGTTGCTGGGTAACTTTAAAAATTAATCATTTATCTCTTTCTTTTTTTATCTTGTATGGTAAAGTATGCAGTGGTTAAGTGGTTTTTGACAAAGTTTTGAATCATTTTGTCTTAGGAAAAAGAGAACATTTAAACATATACTTTAGATTAGACTAAATGTAAGAAACAAATGTTAAATGTAAGAAACAAATTGAAATCAGCTAAGCATGTGAAATATTTATTAGACTTTTTTTTGTGCTTTGTGTATGCAGTACTTTGCCTTCCGATACTTAATCAAGCTTTGTTGTGTGTGCAACTGTGATAACAATTCAAGTCTGTCTGCTTTATTCTCTGATTATAATTCCCTTGATCACACCTATTATCCTTAATACACATGCAAAGTACACATTTCAGTCCTCATCTCAAGATGTCCCTCTGTTATTTTAAGGATGCTTTAGAAAAAATAGAATAAAGTTGAAAGAGGCGGTTAGTAAATTATTGTTTTATGTGTTCCATAAATGACAGGAACATTTGCAAAGATTTTTAAGTCTCTTCAGGGTCATTACTTTCATGAAAACTATTAATCTTGTATATATAGGATATCTTTTTATATGTATTAGTGAAGCATATGTATGTTTTGCTCCTGTACACATTTCTCTTATTTTTTCATTTATTGTGGCACAAGGGATTGAATCCAGGGCCTTTTGCATGCTAGGCAAATGCTGTACCACTGAAATACACCCCTAACTCCCCCACACATAGGTAGTTTTTAAATTGAGCCTCACTTTTGAAAATCATTTTTTCAAAAGAAGAAAATGAAATTTTATTTTAGAGAGTTAGCCATCTGTAACACAATGTGTTTTTAATTCAGTGATATCAATTTGTCCATATAAATATTTAAAACAATTTCTGAATTTTTTGTGACAAGATACTACTATATATAATTGGAAAGAGAAAAAATAAGGTAATACTTTGAAAGCTTCACATAAGTTTTACATATAAAATATGGAGTTCCAGGGGGAAAAAGAAATGTTCTAAAAATATTCTTTTCTAAATCACATTTCTTGATTTAAAGAGTCATTGGTAGTAAAGTACTTTCATTATAATAAATAATGCATGTCTCCATATTTAGACTTCAGAGGTGTTTTTACACAGTCAATAATGGCAGGTTCAAAATGGTTCCTGGTATAATAACTGCATGTTTTCCACCATTAGGGAGGTTGTACAGTGGCATTTTTACTTCATTTGCAATGAGTAATCTTTCTTTTTTGCATTTTTTAAAGCAACTAAGTCTTTCTCCTCACCTCTAAATCATTAGTGTGGTACATGTGCCAGATGTAGTCACAGTATCTGCATTTAACTTCTATTCAACATTCAATAAACATTTATTGAGCACTTATGTGCTAGTCTGAGCTTGTTCCTGGGGATATAAAAGTAAAATAATAATTGTCTGTTTGCAGGAACTTTGAACTCAAAGTACTCAAAATAAAAATGTAAATACATCACTCTGGTGGTGTTTTCTACCTGCAATAATTGCATATAAACGTGACATTTAATGCAGAATTGAGGGACAGTGATCAGAGAATGTGTCTTAGACATGCTGATTCCCCTGGTTAGTCCTGAAGGACAAGTAGGAATAAGATTAATGGGTGTAGTGTTGTCATTACTCCTGAAGGTTTGTTCACAGAGATATGGGCTCTTCTGTGGCTGGTCCTCTGTGTTGGTCAGTAACAGTGAAGGGTATGAGATGAAGGGATTCTTGAAGGAGACACAGGTTTCTTCTCAGAGCTGGTAACCCCTACATCTCAGCTGCTCTGTTATGATGTTTCTTGTTTTCCAACTAGAGGATTGGGTTTTGGAGAATATTTAATGATAAGCAATTCATAATTGTCCTTTGTTAATTCTTTTTTTTTTCACTTAGACATTTTAGTCTGTATACTGAGCAAGTTTAATATTTAAGTTTGGACTTTCTCTTTGTAATCCCACACATCTCAGCACAGGTTACTGGTGGAAGAATAATGTTCATTTCTAAGTTATAAAGTTTCCCTGTGATAACATGGAATGTTCTAACTCCACTGGACTATTCTCCAAATAGTACCATGTACATTTTCTTAGTTTTGAAACTGTTTGTAGAGTAACATGCAAAATACAAATGTTAAGTGCTTGAAAATTTATTTGATATCAAATTTTAGGACATAGGACTATTGTAAGATGCAATAGAGACATGTGATATTTCAAATATCTTTTTGAATTTATGATATGTTGTAGAATGAGCATGCTAAAACTTATGTGTTTTCAAGAGTTTATATCCTGATGTATATCAGGATATAACTGGCTAAAATTTTATTTATCATGCATGAGAAGCACTCTGTAAACCTTATGAGGTAATGCACAAGTGAAAGGTATAATTATTACCTAATATTAATATAAAAATGATTATTTCTCAATAAAATTGGTTGATATAAAGGGAAACATTTTTTAGTTGTAGTAGTAGATATTAGCAAATCTGGAGATTCGTGTTTCAGCCAAGAAAATATCTAGCATTGTTAATATATTATTGATTAATAGTTAATTACTCATTTGTTTAATTGTATATATGTGGATTTCTTATTTAACTGTTTTAGGTATATGAAAATATTATACGTGGCATCTATAATTTTTAAAATAGAATAAGTGTTCTCTGTAAGATTGTTTTAAATACTGTCTATAGATCCATATTACAAAAGTAGATTAATATAATATTAATGCTACCTATCTGGTAATAAAATAGCCAAACTTGTAGAATTTTAATACACAATAGTTTTAAACACCTTGGAAACTGATTCTGTAATTATGAGACATTGAATAATATATCTGGCATATAACCTCAAAACATGTAGTTCTCAACCACAAAACAAAACATTCTTAAATATTTATGTTGGGAATTAATGGCCACAATGAGTAAAATATTTTATTAAGAATTTTTCTTAAAAATTATTAAAATCTAGACAGGCATAGTGGTGCATGCCCATAATCCCATTGATTCAGGAGGCTGAGGTAGGACAATCACAAGTGCAAAGACATCCTCAGCAACTTAGAAAGACCCTAAACAACTTAGTGAGACCTTATCTCAAAATATAAAAAAAAAAAAAAATTGAAAGGGCGGGTATGTGGCTCAGTGGTTAAGTGCCTCTGGATTCAATGCCTGGTACCAAATTTTTTTAAAAAGATGTATTGAAATCAGTTTTTTTAAAATATGGTGACAAGGAGTCATAATAGAAAAAAAACGTAATTTATAAAAATAATATTTATTCCATTCTTCTCAAAGAAAATTTTTAGGGGCCTCGTTAGATTAAAAAATTTTTCAGTTTGTAAATTTGAGCCAATTTTTATTACATTGCACGAATTTATCATCTTATTCTAGTTGAAACTCAAATAGCTATTATGTGTTTGAATTTTTCCATGTGATTTATTCTGATTTTTATACATTTTTTAAATCCTCAGAATTATATTTGACAGATATAACTAGCATTCTACAGATTTTAGTATGAAATATTACTTGTAAAAATTTTTAGGCTTTCTTAGAATTAATGCTGAGGCATATATCTAAAAGTCACATTCCAAAGATGCTTAAAAATAAAAACATTTGTCATGCTTTATGTTTTCCATCCTTAGCTCATAATTATATAAAATTAAAAATATATTTTCAACCCAAATAAAGTTATTACAAACAGATATCACCTGTTTTAAAATGAGTAATCATGAACAGTTTATAATTATACAGATTATTTTGCTGAATGCAGTCATTGAATTTCTGTAACCTCAATATCATGCCAAATTTTGTAAAATAAAAACTTAATTTGTTAGAGGGACTCATTACCTTAAGGCATTCTTTTGGAAAGTTGTTTTACATCCTGATCAACCTTTCAGAAAAAGAATATTCACTGTTGTTTTTTTTTTAAATCAAAGACCCCTTAAAACAAAAATCTCCCCATCTTTGCAAATTAAGAACTCACATTTCACTTAGTGAAAAATGAATGTATTTTCTCAATGATGTCAAAATAAAAAAGGGAGGGGACCCTAAATGTTTTCTTAAAAATTTTATATATATAAAACTGTCTGTCTATAATTTAAGGTATATAGAACAGCCTGAAATATAGAGTACCATACAAATGCACTTTTGTCAATTTTTTTTCTTTTGAGTATTGATGAATGGAACTATCAGGATGACAAAAAGAGTTGTCACTTTAAAATGAGGATTAAAAGATTCTTGACAAAAGTGTGAAGATTTTGAAAAATTAAATCTGTGTATCCTTCAATATTGTCCATAAGACTGCTGAAAATCTTTATTGGGGGTAAAAATGGGAGTTCATAATCCACTTGAATCTAATATATGTAATATGAGATGTCAAGAGCTTTGTAATTTTTTAAACAACGAATAAAAAAAAAGACTGCTGAAAATACTATATGTAAAGTTATTCAATACAATACAAAAATGATTTAATATAGAATTAGTACATACTGGAGAATAACATACCCCAACATGTGTTGTTTTAAGATATAACAAATTTTTAAGAACCATTGAAGTTAGTGCTCTAAATCTCAGATACTGATAAAATAACTTCCAAATTACCTCAATCTGAGTAGGTCTCACCTTGAAATAGATGATATTCTAAAAAAATTCCAGTAATTATTCTGACTGTTGATGACCACAATTAACCAGATTATTGAAAATCTACACATGTACTTTTTTTTTACTTTTCACTAAATTAATCTGCATTTTTTAAAAAATAGGACTTTATAAAGAGGTATGAAAATATCTTTCACATGCTAAATAGTGTTTTCTCCTGGTAAGTCCGTGTTTTACAGTAACAGTCCTATGAATTGTTCCTCACTACAGAGTTTTCACTTATGTTTTTGAATCCTAATTTCAGCTGTCTTTGGTGCCATCTCTGCCTGCACAAATGCCAAGTGAGTGCAGGTTGAAGTGTGGCCTTTGAGGAGCTGAACATGGCCCTGTGCTTGCCTTGCTATAATCCAATGATGACATTTGAGAAAATCCATTCAAACACATTCATTCAGCAAGTATCATGCAACTGCTCAGTAAATTGCACTAGTTCATACTAACATAAAATACTAGTAATAATGCATCTTACATTTTCTAATAACCATGACCTCTTTGGGGTTTGAGAAGAGGGTGAAGAGGGGGAATGTTTTTTCCATTGAGACCCAAATAAGTTGTAGCTTTCTGACAGCTCTCAATTGTTCTATTCATTCACTCACTCATTCATCCATTCACAGACTTATTAATTTCTTAAATGTGTAACTCTCACCTCCAGAGTAACTATCATTATGTTTATGGGAGTTCATATTTGAACAAACATGGAAGTTTTGACTCCAGGAAGGTAATTTTTTAAGATTTGGTTTTCTTACAAATCATCTGGGGAGCTCATTTAAGTACATTGTCCAGTGCTCCCTGCCCCCATTTTTTTTGGTTCATTACATTTGGATATAGCCCATCAATCTACATTTTTTCTACAGGAATGTCCTCCTCCCTTTCTGTAGATTCCATTGCAGGGGATCTGTAGAGCATTCAGAAACCCTAACCTAGTATTTATATCCAGTGAAAATTTTTGTTAGATATAATGTACTGGAAGTGAAGAGGATATTAGAAAGTCTATTTTTTAAAAAAAAAGATCATAAAATAGAGGTTTCTGAGATAACCAAGCTCTTTCAAAGCTGTCCTGGAAACAATGAAGTCTTGCTAACAAACTTTCACTAATGCAGTTTATATCACCTTTTTATCCCTCTTGCTGATATATTTTTACAAGATCATTTGCTTGTAGTAGAGGACTTATGAAAGTTATAAATGATTCTAGCATAAACCTGAGAATTTTTTTTTCTTTCTGATTCTATTTTATCATCAGATCATATTAAAATCTTACCACATTTACTGTGCTTTTCTTACATGTGACTCAGCTGTCCTCCTCATAGCCTTGTAGGTGGATTTCTGCTTGGCAATGTTTTCATGTTGCATCCTATTCATTGTTTAATTCTGTTTCTTGTCAACAGAGAATCAGAACATTTGCAAATATAACTAATGTTTGGAGGTAGAGATTGCCCTTTAAATAAATATAATAGCTCATTGTATTACATGATTTACTTTTATGGAGTTTAATAAGAAATGTTGTGCTTTTTTTCCCCTGTAAGTTTGTTTTCCAATGGTAAAAGTAGATTAATATCCAGAATTAAATCAATAATTTACAAATAAAACCTAAATCCATAAACAAACTCTTGCCAATGTCGCTTCATCTCAACTGTATACCAGGTGAAAATTTCTTTATTTGTGAGATAGCTGTTTGTCATATATTTGTAGTTAGTAGAGTTGCTTATTTTAATATATGCTTATCAATTTGAATAAGTTACATATTGACTCATAGCAATGATAGTGTGCTTTATCATGTTTATGCTACTTTTCATTGAGTATTTTGGCAGAGCTGCTGGGCCACCATGTGATGTGGTCTTTGTGGCCTGTAGTCAAAGAACTGGGCTAAAATTCTAAGACCCAAGTCCAGCCTTATTCCTTTCTCTGCTAGTTTTAACATCTGAGCTACAAGTAATTACTTTAAATACACTAGTAACAACTTATGACTCTCATACTCCAAAAGAAAAATGTTATACTGATAACATTCCCTGAAATGTTGTATTAATTTTGGAAGTTGAATATTCCCTGAAAGTGCTATTATTTTTTTTCTTTTTGTCATGGCTAACAGGAATATTGAAAAAAAATGATGCTAGATTTTATGCAAAAATGCTTTCTTTCAAATAAATTGATATTTCCTAACCCACCTACATTTCAGGTAGATACAAGCAGAAGAACAAAAGAGTTCCTTTAACTTTGTGCAATTGCCTACTGACAGTAAAAATTTATGTTTCTTAGGATATAGTTAAAGAGTTGGAGAGAAAGCATGTGAAGCTATAAATGTATTTGCCTGCCAAAATATTTAATAAGTAAGTACAAAGTACTCCATCTCATTTTTTAACATGGATATTCAAACAAAGGTAGACATTTATGTGATTTGGTTTTGGTGTAGAGCAAATTACTCTACTGTCTTTAATTTTCTTGCTTATAAATGTAAATTTCTAGGAGAAAAGAAAAATGTTTTGTGCCTATCCA
The DNA here is from genome assembly GCF_048772815.1 of Callospermophilus lateralis. Lineage (NCBI taxonomy): Eukaryota > Metazoa > Chordata > Mammalia > Rodentia > Sciuridae > Callospermophilus > Callospermophilus lateralis. Next base: position 3,371,328 of record NW_027514826.1, on the reverse strand, counting down.
TGTGTCGATATGAAAAAAGTAGAAGTTGGGGAAGCAATAAGAGGAGGAGATACAAAAGCAAAAAAGTAGAAATTTGTACTCTATGTTTATATGCTTCTGTGTAAATAAAGTCATAAATATGTTGAAAATATTTAAGCTTTAAAATTATATTGGTATCATATATATTGATATATGCTTTCCAATTATATTGATAAATTATATTGATATTATAATATATATTTATTTTCACTTTCCAATTATATTGATACATATGCACATATTTAAAGTAGCACAATTATGATTGTTCTACATTAATACACTGTATAAGCAAATATCAACCAAATTCAAAAGCAGTGTTAAATATTGTTAGGGTTTTGTTTCTTTTGAAATAAACTTGCCCTTTTTACATATTTAGTAAAAAGGTGATGTTGTATTTCAAGATGATTTGTTTAGCTACGTTAATGATTTTCATATAATTTAGACAAATCTGAATTTTAATGGAAGAGACATTTGAAATGGTGCAAAGTCCTAGTTTTATTATATTTTTTCTTGGTTGAATATGTGCAAAGGAAGTGTAATTAGTTCAGCAATTATTTGCAAATTAACATCAAATTCAATTGTTATTAAAGATATTATATGGATCTTACTGAATTATTTAAAGTGATTGTATAAATTATAGGCATTTGTTTAGATTTTTATATATGACAATATCGTTGACAACTTTCTCAACATCTCTGAATAGAAATGTTAAAATTTTTGAAGTTGAATACTTGAATATGCATTATATATGCAAGAGTGGCCACAAAACTTGCCAGTTATTTTCATCATCTGAGAAACAGTAGCTTTTGTCATAAAACTAATTCAAATCATTTAATATATATTTTATTAACACATTTAAAAAATTCCAAATGTCTAAACTGGTCCTATGTGTGAATTTCTTTTGGAGTGAAAATATGAGTTTGTTTTCAAATGTCTTATTTTCTATTATTTCAGAGAGAAATATCCTTAGAAATAGTTAATGTAGTTTTTTTATCACTCTAAGTCTTTTAATAGCAGAATACTAAGGAGTACAAAAGGAAAGAGATGACAATGTTCTAGTGGAGATAAATTAATTCTCACAATTTTAATGTGTTTTTCAATTTTTTGGTTTCTTGGGACAGAAAGAGTATTTAACCCCTTGTTTTAATATAGGCTGAGTTTGCTTGTATTATAATGAAAACTTATGGAAATATAACATAAAATTTCTTTAAAATTCATCTTTTCTAGGAGTTTACTGGTTTAACAGCTTTTCTTTTCATAAGTTCTGTCATGTTTACTTTTTAATTACTGACATTTAGAAAGAACTGTGTGTTTCAAAACTTTAATGTAGAGTAATATTAATACAGTAAAACAAAATTAATATTAATTATCTTACAAAAATAATTTTGTAGAAACACTAAATAGCAGAGTGTTAAAATTAATAAGAGAATGAGCTTTATTTGTAGATACATAACCCTTGTTTCATATTTCATTAGTGCTTCTAATCTATGATTTGAGCATAGTAACTTTCTTCCTGAAGATATCAGACATCAGAAAAATGGGAGTAATAAAAATACTTAATGAGTTTTGTGAAGATTAGATAAAATAAAACATAGATATTTCTCAGTTATTAGATAATGAATTAGAGTCAGAAAAAAATATGTTACTAAAATTTATATAATTTTATTCTAATTTCTCCCTTTATCTGGCTAGTACATGAAGAAGTATACTACTTGTAAAAAAAGTAATACCATAGGAATTCAGGGGTTTAAATATTTAGTCTTTTATCATATATATCTCACCTAGACATGCTCCTTGTATTTAGAACTTATTTCAACAAATGATTTTTTCTTCTGAATATTTGTCTTCTAAGTTCTTCTTTTTTTAATTATTTTTTTATTTATATATGACAGTGGAATGCATTACAATTCTTATTACATATATAGAGCACAATTTTTTGTATCTCTGCTTGTATACGATGTATATTCACAACAATTTGTGTCTATATATATGTACTTTGGATAATGATGTCCATCACATTTCACCTCATTGCTAATCCCCTTTCCCCTCCCTTCCACTCCCACCCCTCTGTCCTATCTAGAGCTTATCTATTTCTCCCATGCTCTCTCTCCTTACCCCACTAGGAATCAGCCTCTTTATATCAGAGAAAACATTTGGCATTTTTTGGGGGGAAGGGGATTGGCTAACTTCACTTAGTATTATCTTCTCCATTTCCATCCATTTAGATGAAAATGCCATGATTTTATTTTCTTTTATTGCTGAGTAATATTCCCTTGTGAATGTATGCCACATTTTTTTTTATCCATTTATCTATTGAAAGGCATCTAGGTTGGTTCTATAATTAGTTACTGTGAATTGTGTGGCTATAAACATTGATGTGGCTCTGTTCCTGTAGTATGTTGTTTTTAAGTCCTTTGGGTATAGACCAAGGAGAGGAATAGCTGGGTCAAATGGTGGTTCCAATTACAATTTTCCAAGAAATTTCCATACTGCTTTCCATATTGGCTGCACAAGCACTCTACCAACTGATCTATATTCCCAGCCCCCTTCTTCTTTTCTTTTAAGGATCACAGACAGTTTTCTTTAAAGGCCATATCATATGAGCCTACATTTTCCTCAAAGTGTTAGAACAATTCCTGCCCTGTTCTCCTATTTAGAGACAGTACCTTATTATAAATGACCACTATCCTGTTAAAATTTTTCTAATAATTTAACCAAACAAATTATATTCAGCAATATGAAATATTCAAACTTTAAAAAAAATTATTAAAAGCTAAAGCCGAGTGTGGTGGCACATGCTTGTAATTCCAGTGGCTCCAGAGGCTGGGGCAGGAGGATCTTGAGTTCAAAGCCAGCCTCAGCAATAGCAAGAGAATAAGCAATTCAGTGAGACCCAGTCTCTAAATAAAATGCAAAATAGGCTGGGGATGTGGTTCAGTGGTGGAGTGCCCCTGAGTTCAGTCACCAGTAACCCACCCCCTACAACCCACCATAAAAATCTAAAAACATGTATCTGCTTTGCTTTTATAGCATTCATTTTTGTTACCAGGTTACTGGCTTCTCTGATTAATAGTCATGGATACTCTGAGGTACTGTGTCATTGGGAAGATGGTCTCTGGTTTGTAGAATCATAGAGACTTTCTAGGCTCCATGAATCCCAACTTATAATGGGAATAAGAACTGCAGTATTGCAAGATTAGCTCAGAGAAGTAACATTTTCCAAAGCTGTACAGGCTGTGTACTGTTTTTGATTTTATAAGGCATTCTTTCATCCTCTGACAATGCAGAGAATCTGTACCCTCTAATGTAATCAAAAGTATCAAGAGATTAAAAAGGCAGAATGTTTCTTTTTTCAAGTTTCAATCTGATGTTCTTATCTTCTCTTTATGGACTTATGATCTGAAACTTTCTTTAATAGCATTGTTAGTATTTTGGTGGCTGAGTTGAGGACATATTTTATAGAAATTAATTTAAGATAGGAAACATATCTCTTTTTGCCTAATACAAAAGGGCCAAATAAGCTCTAAGCATCTCAGTTTTGATAAGAATGTGGGAGGCGTTATTCTCCACATAAAATTTTTTAACTAAGAGAAAGAAAATCCTAAGAGCATACATTAAAAAAAGAGACAGTAAATAAGATAAAAATCCCAAAAGCAATTTCCTTTTCCAATGAAGTTTAGATTATTTGCTAATGGAACTATTCCTTTTTCAGTCAAGAATCAAATATGATTGTTTCTTTAGAAATGCTGTCTTTCTTAAAACACTCTTGCTTACCATAAAGAATAATGCCATTATAATGTATACATTTATGAATTTTTATTGACTTCCTAACATACATTATTGCTTTCTCTAATAACCAGGGATTTGTAATACCTCAGTATAAAAAATGAAGGAAACAAAACAAAGCAAGAAAAGTTATATGTTTATATGTGCCTATTATTAATCTTTTAATAGCATTAATATCTTAACATTCTAAGTACCCTTTGCATTCCAGTGTTCAGATGCTTATGCAATCAGGTTGGTTTCATTGTTTGGTTTCTCTCTCTCTCTTTATCTTGAAGCTGTATGTGTCTACATTGCCCAGGTTCATCTCAAATTTCTAGCCTCAAACAATCTTCTCACCTCAGCCACCTACAGGCAAACATCATGCTACTTGGCTGATTTCATTGTTTATTACCTTCTTGACAGCAAAAACTTTTAGAAATTTGAACAAATAACTTATGCTTTGTTGCCAAACTGTTGGCATAAGTAAGTTATTATAAGCTAATTTGAAGGCCTTTTTAATATCAAAATTTCTGGAGCCAAATTTCCTTTAAAATACTATTTAGTTTTGATTATTAAAAGACAGTTATTCATGTTAAAGAGCATGAAAATACAGAGGTAAAAAATGAACAAATAAATGTTACCATGTAATAATTATTCTTCATGTTTGAGTGATGTTTTTAGATTTTTAATATAGTATGAATATGAAATAACATTAATATTTCTAATTCACTATTCACTATACTAGGTGCTTTCTGTACCCTATTTAGCAATCACAAAAATGCCATCAAGCAGGCAATCTTTTTATCTTCATGCCACAGGCAAGGAAAAAGGTCCTTGAGGAACAAAATTTACCCATGTTACATAGTTGTTATTAAAGAATCAGTTAGCTAAACCTAAATTATTAAATACTAACTATGCAACAGTGCACATTAAATACACATATATGATAAGCAAAGTTTTTATGATAAACAAACTCATGATAAACTTTTAGAAGTTAACATTTGCACCTAGTCAACAGAATGACTGACTTGTCCCTTTCCATTAAATAATTTTGAAATTAGACAAAGTATATGAAATCAACTTTTCAGGCACTTGATGAAAGACTCAGTAGAAGACTTCATCCTTCAGAAGAATGATATGAGTGATCTGAGTCCTTAATTTCACCCTCAGTTTTTTCATGATATCACATCCAGAACCAGCTTGTATGGAGGTGGAAGTGCAGTGCTGGCGAAGAGTGGGGCTCTCACAGAGCTGAGGACTTGGGCCTGCAGTCTGAGGCCTCTGAAGGCGCTGGAATTTGTGGAACAGTGCCAGGAGAAGAAGGCTGAGAAGATGCTGTTGACTGAAGTCATAAGAATGTTCCCCTTGGACTTTTGGCTGAAAACTGGTCTGCTTTTGCAGCAGTTTTTGTAAATTCTAAAAGAACTGAGGGAGGGCGTTATGTGTTTGGCAAGTGGATAGAGAAATTGAGACCAGACTAAGCTAGGACTCCTTTGAATTCCACATCTGAGAGAATGAATAAATCTCCAGGAATTCCTTGGGCATTCAGAGGAGACCTAGGAAAGTCAAATATTGAAGGCTATTCCTAAGAGTGAGGTAAAATTTAAATAGAGACAGTTAAATATTAAAGAAATTATAGCTACAAAGTTGAAGTAGATCTGCCATTACTTTAATTCCTGACAGAACAAAACTCAGCAACCCTTAGAGAAGACAAGCCTTCATACTAAGATGCAGCCACAATACTTATCATATAATACAGAATTACTAGTTAGGAAAAGAAGGATAGTGTGACCCAAAATATACCAATAAAGAAAGAATTTAATATAGAGAGATGTGAGCCCTGGGTTCGATCCCCAGCATCACTAAAAAAAATCTATATCTATATCTATCTCTCTCCCTCAAGATAGATAGAGAGAGAGAGAGAGAGAGAGAGAGAGAGAGAGAGAGAGAGGTGAAATTTGGATAACAAAAGATTTTTTAAAGAAAATTTTATACATATTTTATGCATTTAGAGGAAAATATTATCCATATTTTGTGCATTCATAATGGTAAACAGATGGGAAATATTAGCAGAGAGAATAAAACTAGAAAAAGGACCAAAGGGATGTCTAGAACTGTATAGTACAATATTTGAGGGTTTAAATATCAGTACTAACATATAATAATATAACATATTATATAAAAGGAAGGATCAAGAAAATTGAAGATAAGTAAGCAATACAGCTAAATGGAAGAGCCCAAGATAAAAAGAAAAAGTAAAACAAAATGAGAAGAACTTCAATGGCCAGTGAAACAATATAAAATATTTTATCAGAATTTCAGAAAGAAGGGATAAACAATAAGAGAAAAACATATTTTAAGAGATATTATCCTCTTTTGTTTCTAGTCTAAATTTGGTGAGCAATATAACCTGTAATATAGGAAGTTTTGAAAATGCCAGGCTTAGCAAACTACACCTAGGGCTGGGGAGGATATAGCTCAGTTGGTACAGTGCCTGCCTCACATGTACTCCAGAAACCCCCCTCCAAAAAAGAAAAAAACCTAGCCATATTACCATCCAATTGCTGAAAGCAAATAATAAAATTTTAACAAGCACAAAAGCATTTGCAGAATGAAGGCAGTATTATTAGTGGAACAGCATATCAAAAATAATTAAGGTCAAAAGAAAAGGAATGACAGCTTTAGGGTACTGAAAGAAAATAAATGTTTTCCAGATTTTTATAACTAGTAAAAATGTGATAAAAATGTGCTTTAAGGCCTGGAGATATGGCCTGAGGCATTGCCACTGGTTTTGATTACCAGCACCAAAAAAAAAAATGAAGAAGAAAAAATTCAGTAAACAAAAGCTGAAAGAATTAGTTATCAGTAGACTGTACTTGAAGAATTTCTTGGAGTCCCTCAGGATAAAGGGAAATGATCCTAGATGGAAAATCAGAACTCTAGGAAAGAATCAAGACTATCATAACTGGTAAATAGATGAGTAAATATGTATTTATTGGGGGTCTGAATTTGGTGAACAACATTACCTGTAATATAGGAAGTTTAGAAAATGTCAGGCTTAGCAAACTACACTTAGGGTTGGTGATAATTTGTTAATTATTAAAAAGAATAATTGCTTTAAACACAATTACACGCAATGTAGTATAGGGTTTATATTATATAAGGAAGCAAAATAAATGATGAGTAGCTCAAAGGATGAAAATAAATGAAACTATATATAATATTATAATTTCTACATTTTATAACAAGTGGTGCAATATTAATTATAAACAGACTATAATGTTGGGAATGCATTTCTTTAATCTCACAAGCAATCACTAAAATTAAAAATAAATCCAAAAAAGGGGCAGAGAGGGATAAGATTACATAAAGAACCAGAACCAATCAAATTTACAATAATAGATGAGTGAAAGGAAGCCTACTAGAGAAAGGAGAAGGGGAGGGAAAATGGAGGATCATGAACTGATCTCAATTTCCATGCATGCATGAGTTTGTCAGAATGAACCCAAATACTATGAATAACTATAAAGCTTTAAGAAAAGAAATTATGAAATGTTATTCCTAATACTGTTACTTCATTTATCCTATTATGGAGAAAATTAGCCATTTTAGAAGAACACCATCCTTTGATGGCTGTCATCCAAGATAGTGAAACTTTCCTGTAAAAAGTTACTATCAAAGACGAATAAAAGTAAATGCAGATATTTTACATTAGATCTTGTAGAGATATATACATACACAGAGATGCCTAATATCCTAAAACCAGCAGTTTTGTTTCTGTTTCAATCTCTTTCCATTATGTAATTGGATACTTTTTAAGGGATCTTTCTGCTTTGCATGGAAAAAGAAAAGATTAAGAGTATTTGTATTTCTTTGTCAAATGGACTAGCCTTGAAATGAGAGAGAAGATGTGTTGGGCATTATAAAATGTTTTTGCAATTTCAAGTAGGAGTTAATTGTGAAATTATAGCTTCATACTGAATAAAAAAATTTCTTTTAAGGAAAAAAATATTAAATACAAAGAGATTCACCTAAAAAGCTAATAGAGGACATAATATGATATACTACAAAATATTTAACAAAGAATAGCAAAGGAATCCAAAGCTGTTGTGAAATTAGAAAAGAGAAGGATGGTAAGCCTATATTCAAACATATTAATTATTATGTTCATTATAAGTAGATTGCATATAAAAATTATCAGAGATTGTCTGTATGGATAAACAAGTAAGACTCCTATGAAAACAATAAGATTTACAGCTTAAAGACCAGATAGGTTGAAAGGTAAATATAGAAAAAGATTTATGTGCAAAACCTAGGCACAAGAAAGTTAGTGTAGCAAAAGGATAAAAAAGTGTATTCAACAGAAAAGGATAGCAGTTCTAAATAGGTGTGCATTTAAAACAGATTTTCAAAATACATGAACTGACAGAACTAAAACAAAAATATAACTGAGTAATTAGAGTTGGATATTTTAATTGCATTTTTCTGAATACTTGATAGGAAAAGTAGACAAAAATCAGTAGATTTGTAGGAAACTTGAACAACACTACCAGATCTTATTGTCAATTACAATTAATAGTACATTACATCAAATAGCTGCCAAACACATATACTTTTTAAGTACAGGTGATACATTCATCAAAATAGAACATGCTAGATTGACTTTTCTATATTATTACCAAATTATGAGAAAGACAAGAAATCAGTAACAACAGGACAAATTATTTGGAAATCAAACACTTCTTAATAACACATTAGATAAAGAAAAATCAAAAGGGAACTTAATAGTTCAAACTAAATAATAATTAAACTATAACACTGGAAATTGGGGAATGAGGTATTATAGCTAAAACAGTGCTTAAAGAAAAAATCCATTATAAAGAAGAACATTTTAAAATCATTGATATTTGTCTATTTTTAAAAAAGGAATGAAAGTTAGATTAATACAAATAAGTAGAAATAAGGGAATAATATAAATATAGCTAAATCAATTAAATAGAAAAAAATCATAGCAGACTATTAGTTATACCCAGACTGGATAATTCTGAGTAACATTGTTAAAGAAAAAGATAAAGAAACACATTTCCAATATCAGCAATGAAGGACAGAACCAGACTTTATTACAAATCATATAGACACGGAGGACAGCAAAAGATAATTACAATGTTATGCCAACACATTTGACAACTTACAAATAATGGAAATAATTCTGTCAAAGCACACCATGTCAAATAGAAAACAGAAGAAATAGTTCATCTAAATATTCTTATGTATATTGGAGAAGTTGAATTTGCAAGCTAAATCTTTCCCAAAATGAAGGTTTTAAGCTCACATGATTTCATTGATGAAGTCTATAAATATTTAGGAAAAAAATAATGTCAAAATGTAACAAACAGTAAAAAAATATAGAAGAGGGGACTATTTATTGTGAGATTGTGTGGAAACCAGCATAGCTGATAATAACTAGACAAGAAAAGAAAATAGTAAAGTGATATCACATAAACAGAGATTATATATTCTTAACAAAATATTATTAAATTAAATTCCTATAATTACATATAATCAAAAAATTCCCAGTGGACTTTAGAAAAAGAAAATGACTAATTCCAAATTTTATATGAAAGTAATGACCTAAAAAGAAAAAATAAAGAAGAAGGAGAAGGAAGAAAGAGGCGGAGGAAGAGGAGGCAGCGGAAGAGGAGAGGAAAGGTATTGGTGGAATTACAACATCTGAATACAAGATTACCTCCCCTAAGTAGTCATGACAACATAGAGTTGACATAAAATATACAGACAAACAGATCAGTGGGATGGGTTAAAGTCCAAAAGGTTCACACATATGTGGTCACTTAGTTTTCAACAAAGGCACGCAGGCACACTTTCCCGTATAAAAAAAATACATAGGAAAAGGAAAATACTTTCACCTCTGGTGCTGGAATAAATGGGTAAAGGTAACAAAAAGTTTAAATCTGACCAACTGCTTCATGCTATTAACAAGAACTACTTTCAGATGACTTATAGGCCCAAACAAAAACAAAGATTATAACACATCTGGAAGAAAATTTCAAATTTATAATGTTTTAGCAAGTAAAGATTTCTAAAAATTATAAGATAAAGAAAATTTTGATAAACTGGAACCCACTGAAATGATGATTTTCGTAATTGAAATTTCCTCTTCAAAAAATAAAACAAAAAAATAAGAAAAAAAAATGTAAAGGCATGATTGGAGAAAATACATGCAGTATATTTGACAAAACCTGGATCTAGGATGTATTCAGAACTTCTATAAATCAGTTTTTTTAAAGGACAAATAACTTGAAAATATAGGAACAAGACTTCAATAAACACTTAAGAATATAAGAAAATGGGCAAGAAGCACATGAAGTGTTTCCAGCATCATCAGCCATCAAGGACATGCAAATTAAAACAACACTGAGATACTACTCCATGTCAGCTAGAATGGCTAAAATTAAAGACTCAACACAAAATGTTCACATGGATATGCAATAGTGGGAGCTTTCTGATGTTGCTAGTGAGAGTTTGGAGGAGTGTATGAAAGTTTCTTATAAAGTTTGATACGTACTCACCCTATGAGCTAATAATTCCTACATAATTTTCCAAGAGAAATAAAACATGTTCATAAAAATATTTGTATAAGAAAGCAGCTTAAAAATAATAACCTGAATAAGAAACAATCCAAATGTTCATCACCAGAAGAACCTAAAGAAGTCATGGTATATTTATACTATAGAATACCAATCAACAGTAAAAAGTGAATTAAGTACTTAATGCAGGTAACAGAATGGAGGAATCTCATTGCTATTGACTGAACTGTGTCTCCCAGGAGTCCATTTGTTGACACCATAACCCCAATGTGATTTTATTAGGGGAGAGGATTTTTAGGAAATAGTTAAATTTAAATGTATTCATAAGGGTAGTATCCTAATCAGATAAGATTTGTGTTCTCTCTAACAAAAAGAAGAAAAAGAAATCTCTCTTTCCTCATGCACACATGGTGAAAAGGTGGCCCAAGGGTAGAATCCTTACCAGACACTGATTCTGCTGGTACCTTGATCTTGGACTTCCAGCCCCAAGAACTGTGAGAAAATAAATTTCTGTTAAGAAACTCTATGTTATTTTTTAATGGGACACTGACCTAAGACATTTATAAGCTTTATGTCGAATAAAAGAAAAACACTAATGATTACATACAATATTAATTTAATCACAAGAAATTTAAAAACAAGAAAAATAATCAATGGTGGTAGAAATCATAATAAGAGATAAGGGACTGACTTGATACAAGAAGATTTTCTGGGGTGATGGAAATATTTTCTATCTTGATGCATAAATTTATGCAAGCTCATAGAATTATATGCTTAATCCCTATGCATTTTACTGCACATTTTCTAGAAAACAAAATATTAATTTTTATGCATGATAAATCATGACTGTGTAGTGTTATATCATGAGAATATTTTAGGAGTCAGAATGATATTACAGTTGGTATTGTTTCTGAAATGTAATGGTGATGATCATATTGAAATTTTGAACTGTAATAGTGAATTTGTCTACTTCTTGAAGTTCTATAAGTTTTTACCTCCTATGTTTTGATCCTGTTTTATTAGTGACATAAATATTAAGAAATGTTATGACTTCTTGAAGAATCAATCCCTTTATCATTATAAAATGCCCTTCTTTTTTCTGATAACTTCTGTTTCTCTGAAGTTAATGTACTTACTGCCTCTCTCTTTGTTTGGTGTTAACATGGTCTATCTTTCTCTATCCATTTTTTAAACCTAATGCATCTTTATATTTAAAGAAAAATTCTTATGGAAAATATATAGTTGACTCTTTGACTATTCTGGCAAATTCCATCTTTTAATTGATGTATTTAAACCCCTGATGTTTATAGTGCTTATTGAGGTATTTGAATTAATATCTACCATATTTATTTTTGTTTTCTGTTATCTGTTTTCTTTGTTCCTCTTATTATTGTCTTTACCATTTTTATCTGCCTCTTGTTTTTTTTTTTTCTTCGTTTTTCAATGTGTGGTTGTTATTGTTGTTGTTGAACCATCCTTGCATGCCTGGAATAAAACCAACTTGATCATGGTGCATGATCTTTTCGATGTACTGTTGAATTTGCTTTGCAAGTATTTTATTGAGAATTTTTACCATGTGTTCATTAAGTATATTGGACTATCATTTTCTTCTTTTTTCCATTTTTAATGTTTTTCTTAGTGCATTATTGTTACAATAGTGGGTTCATTTTGACATATTGATGAATACATATAATATAGTCTCTACTACTTGGGTTTTTTTTTCTTTTTATATTAAAAAATTATGGGTTTTTCCTTTTCCTTTTAAAAATTTTATTCTATTTTGATATATGTGACAGCAGAATGCATTTTATGTTTTTCCATTTTTTTTTCTCTCTTATCATATGAGTTATACTTCTGTTTATTCTGTTTAGTGGTTGCTGTTAGTTTGCAATGTACATTGATGGCTATTTAACTCACTTTCAAGTTATACCATACTACATCATGAGAAATGCCAGTGCTTTATAAAAATAATCTTAATTCCTCTTTCTTACCCCATGAATCATTACAGTCATCAGTTTAAATGTACATAAGCATATATACATATACACTTAACATAGATAAGCGTACATAATTTCATTGATTGTTTCTGTATCCTGTTTCATTTTGAATGAACTTATCTGTTAGATCATTTAAGACTAAGAAAAATCAGAATTTTTATATTATGTTTACTTATTTACTTTCCACTGCTCTTCCTTTCTTTGTATTTCTGATCTACATCATTTTTTCTCTGAAAAAATTCTTTTAATGTGTTGAAAGACGGATCAAATTTTCTCAATTTTTTTTTTGTCTGAGAAAGTATTTTTCCTTCATTTTTAAAAGACAGTTTCATAGGTTACATGATTCTAAGTCAGTGGGATTTTTTCCTTTTTCAAAGCTTTAAATATTTTACTTCACTTTCTTTTTGTTACCAGATTTCTAAAAAGTTGTATAGAATTATTATTCTCCTCCTTCTATGGAACTTTCTGTTTTCCTGTTTTTTTTTTTGAGATTTCTTCTGTTTTTTGACTTTTTCCTATTTGATATAATATGCCTAGGTGTGGTTTATTGATATTTATTCTGCCTGGTATTCCCTGAGTTTCCTGGGGTTTTGGCTTACTGTCTGACATTAACTTGGGGGATAATTTCAGTCATCGTTGGTTCAAATATTACATCTGTTCTTCTCTCTCTGTTTTTCCCATGATGCATATGTTACGTTCCTTTTGGAGTTGTTGTTTCACAGTTCTTGGATATTCTAGTCTGTTTTTTTTCCTCCTTGCTTTTTTTTCTGTTTTGTAAATTTTATTATATTTTTTATATTTCATTATTTTGTAAAATTTTATTATATTTTTTGAGCTTGGATATTCTTTCCTCAGTCATGCATCATCTACCAGTGAGCCCACAAAAGATATTTTTTATTTCTCTGACAGTTTTTTTTTTGATATCTAGCATTTATTTTTGATTTATAGAATGTCCACCTCCAGGAGTACATTGACCATCTGTTCTTGCCTGCTGTCTATGCTATACATAAAAGCCTTTGTAGATTTTTCAAATTACCAGTCTGATAATAACAACACCCTTCCATATCAGAATCTGGTTCTGATTCTTGCTCACCAGCACCCCATTTCTCTCTTTCTCTCTCTTACTCTCTCTCTCTCTCTCTCTCTCTCTCTCTCTCTCTCTCTCTCTCTCCTTAGTTCCTTGGGTTTTGGTTTTTGATGTTGCTTTTCCCTTTAGCATATCTTGTAATTTTTTTCTCTGCCAGATATGATCTACTGGGTAAAAGCAAGAAACTTCTGTAAATATGTCTTCAGTAATATAGTAAGACATTGGAGACAGGGGTGTTATACAGTCCTGTGATTGGATTGCTATCTTAAGCCCATGTACCCTCAACTTCACAAATGGCTCCCCATCCACCCATCCATCAGATAGGACCACATGGCTAAACATAAATTCTTTTTTTTCCTTAGAGGTTTTATAGTTTCAATTAGTTCTATGATCATGTTGAATTCATCTTTGTGTATGGTGGAAAGAATATGTTTAATTTTATTGTTTTGTGAAAATCCAGTAGTACTAGCACCAATTTTCAAAAATACAAATTTTGTTTTCCATTGAATTTGCTTGGCACTCTTCTTCTCAACTGAGCATAAATGAAGGCTTTTATTTCTGGAAGCCCAATTTTATTCCTTGATCTGTATGTCTGTCTTTATGACAATGCTACACTATCTTGTTTACTCTAGCTTTGTGGTAATTTTCCACTGTTTTAGTTATACATGACAGTAGACTCTTGATATATTTATACAAGCCTGGATTTTATCTTATTCTAATTAGGATTTCTGTCTTGTGGATGTTGAGATTCACTGTGGTGTATTTATATATTTACATAGGAAAGATATGTCAGATTCATTCCACTGTTTTTCCTATTCCTATTCTTCCTCCTTTCCTTCATTATCCTTTGTCTGATACATGGAACTTCTATTCTTAACCTCCCTCCTTGTTGTGTGTTAGCATCCACAAATCAGGAGAACATTTTATCTTGTTTTTCAGGGGAGTATTGACTTATTTTACTTAGCATAATAGTCTCCAGACCCATCAATTTACTGTCAAATGTCATAAAGTCATTCTTTTTTATGACTGAGTAATAATCCATTGTGTATATATGTCACAATTTCTTCATCCATTCATCTATTGATGAACATATAGATTGGTTCCATAGCTTAGCTATTGTGAATTGTGACACTACAAATACTGATGTGGTTGTATCATTGTAGTATGCTGATTTTAACTCCTTCGGGTATATACCAAGGAGTAGGATCAAATGGTGGTTACATTCCTAGTTTTTAGAGGATTCTCCATACTGCTTTAAAGAGTGGTTGCATTATTTTGTAGTCTTACCAACAATATATGAGTGTACTCTTTCTCCCACATCCTCACCAACATTTAGTATTACTTGTATTCTTAATAATGCCATAATTGCCATTCTAACTGGAGTGAGATGTAATCTCAGTGTAGTTATAATTTGCATTTCTCTAATTGCTAGAGATGTTGAACATTTTTTCATATATTTGTTGATTGATCATATTTTTCTGTGTAGTGTCTGTTTAGTTAATTTTCCCATTTATTGATTGAATTATTTATTTTCTTGTATTCCTGAGATAAATTCCTTTTGTAACCTATACAGCTTTTTCACAAGTTTCTGAATTTAGTTTGTTAGTGTTTTGTTTAGGATTTTTCTGTTCATAAGAGATACCTGTCATTTATTTCCTTTTTTTGGTCTTCATCTGGTTTTTGATTCATGCCACATTGTATGAGTTATGAGGCATTTTTCTCAACTCATATTTTTTTGGTGGAGTCTGTGGAGCACTGGTATTAATTATATAAATGCTAGACAGTGTTCTCCAATAAAGCTATCAGTACTTAAATTAAAAATATATATATATTTATTTTTTTAGTTTTAAGTGGACACAATATCTTTATTTTACATTTATGTGCCTCATGCATGCTAGGCAAGCACTCTTCCACTGAGTCCCAGCCCCAGCCCAGTACTTAGCTTTGTGGGAAGTTTATTTTTTATTTTTAAATTACCATCAGTCTCTACTTGTTTATAGGTCTGTTCAGATTTTATGTTTCTTCTTGAGTTAGTTTTGGTAATTTGTTTGTTTCTAGGAATGTGTCCATTTACTCTAATTTATCTAACTTGTTGGTATTAGGTTGTTCAGAAAATTTATTTTCAATTTTTTTTTTATTTCTGTAGGGTTGAATTGATGATCACTTTTTCATTCCTGATCTTATTTATTTAAGCCTTCACATTTTCCACCTAAATCAGATTAGCTAGAACTTTGTTAATTTTGATAATATTTTCACAAAACAAACTTTTGGTTTCATTTATTTTTGTGTAATCATATTCTTGATGATGCACCAATGAATATATCAATACCAACACAAAACAAAAGTTCTGTGGAATAAATGAGAAGTTTGAAGTTTCAGAAAATTCTTATGGGTTTAACTTTGGAAATAAGTAGAATAAAGGCAGAAGTTTAAATCAAAGACAAAGAGAGAATATATAATTAGTAATACATCATATTTTAAGAAACACTTAAATATTCTATTTCCTATTTATGCATCAAGACACATTTTAAAAAATGCAATAGAAATATCTACAGATAGAAATAGGAAATGCCTCATAACTCATACTATAGAACCTATATGGCATGACTCCAAAACCAGATAAAGACAAAAATTTTGTAAAATAAAATTTAATATATTCAAGCTTTTACAATTTTGTAAATAAATTTTACATTAATATATCAAATTTTGAGATTTTTACATACCTAAATTTTTGCTTTTATTTTTTATTGAGTTCTACATTAAAATTGCCACCTATGTTGACAATTTATAGTAACAAAGTACATTTACTAATTGGAGGCTATGTTACATTAGCAGATAGTTTTCTATGAAACTTTGAATTAAATTTAAGGTACAACCCTCAACTTAGTTTATTTATGACAGTTTCCTTAATACATTTAAGTATTATATAATTAATATATGTATATATAAGTATAAACAGGAAATCGAATTTAATTAAATTTATGCAAAATAAGGAAGCTTGCTGAATTGGTAAAAATGACTTATTTTATATATTATAATTGACTATTTTTTTCCTATCTAAATTGTAATTTATAGTCTTAACATACTCATAGCGATGTTAATAAAAAACAAATTTACAATTTTAACTTTCTTGATAATATGTTCAGCATTGCTGCAGGTTAGCCACCATATGAGATTTCTGTATGAATCATCATATTTAATTTTCATAAAAACCCTATAGAGTAAGTCATATCAATGCATTTTATAGCCGAGGCAACTGAGGCTCAGAGAAATCTAATGATGTGGACAAAGTCAATCATATGGTCAGCAGAAGAAGTAGGATTTAAATGCTAGATAACAAAACACAGTATGTACACACACACACACACACACACACACACACACACAATTTTTTGTCATTTTATATTCAGTATTTCTGTGTCATAGAATTTTAGTTCTGTCTTTTGTATAATGTATATAGCTGTTGTGTTTGGAAAACTCAGACTTAGACACTTATCCACTATTTGGTGGGTTTGCTGTTATATTTACTATGAATCTGAGAATATTTAGCTTTGTTTTGCTACCTCGTTTTATGTATAAATTTCCTACACTTTTTACTTTCTTTTTTTCCCTTAGTTTTTGTTTAATACTTACTTACCTCTGCCTTACTGATTTCTACTGGATTGCAAGTTTTATTAACTGTCCAAATTAGGTAGCCTATTACAAGAAAGAGAATGGTGTTTGGAGATAGAATGCCATGGTTTAAGACTCCCAGGTTCATTACATAGAAACGTACAACCTTTGATCCGACATTTCAGCTTCTCCTTTTTACCCTTTCCTCATCTGAAAAGTGGGACTACCATTCAGAGAGTTGTAAAAATTATAGTAACAGTATGGAGAATAGGGCTTGATGCATAGCAATAGGAAACATTTTGTGAATATTTGCTATTTTCCATCCCTTTGCTTTTCTCTTACTTTTTATTGATATGGAATTCAAGGATTCTGTTTATAGTCTATACAATTTTTAACATGCATTTTGTCCAGCAAAGTCTAAGTTTAATCAGCAAATTTAGCTTTGATTTGGAAAACCTTTGTGCTATTAATCCTTTCACACTCCTTTCCATTTTGATTATACTGTCTGTTTTTTCTGGGATATTAGTTCTACCTGGTATTTAAATCCTGAATTTGGCTTTTAAAGTCAAGGGGGTTTTTAGATTTACCAATTTATTTTCCATTATATTTACTTATTTCACTTTTTATAATTCCATTCTTTCTTGTGGATTCAATTCCCTCCTTTTGAAACAATTCCTTGAATTTTTTTTTATTAGGATCCTCACTTATCCATGCTCATTCTTAAATGATGTTTCAGCAAGTTGTACATTTGTAGGATGATAGGCATTTCTCATGAAGATTTGAAGACATTACTTTGAAGAAGTGCTTTGTGTTGTCTATGATTATTAAATCTTTTTATTTTTTATTTATTTTTTGTCCTTTTAGTGACTCTTGAGATTGTTCTCTTGGAGTGATCTTCTTGATTAAGATTCCATCTGTCTTAATCTCTGCCAAACATTTTTGAAAGAAAATGTAATCATGATATATTTCAAACATAAAGAATATTATAGAAAATAATCAAACCAATCTAACGTATTCACTCTTACTTGCAGATGTCACAATTTTGCCCTATTTGTGCTTTTTTTTTAAAAGAAAAATATTGAATGGGGTTAGGTTCCCTGTTCTTATTTTTCCAGTTCCTTTTCTGGAGGCCATTACTATGCTAAAGTTGGTTATATTTTTTCATTCCACAGTTTTCAGAGTCAAGGATAGACCTATAATAATGCACGTTTGTTTGTTTGTTTGTTTAAATGGACACCTATGGTATCATACTGTACATACAATTAGGAAAGTTTCTTTTTCAATTATTTTATTCTTCACAAATGTAGCCATATAAATGAACATACATCTACTCCAGTCAACTTAGCTGCTACTTATACTTAGTGTTGTTGTACGAACATTGCTAATAAGGTAAGCTGGAGGTAGGAGGGCCTAGGCCATCTAAATTACAGCTATTCACAGCAGGTTGGTGGAGCCGAGTTTAGGGGCATGTCACTGGTTGGTCAGGCTGATGTGAGCTGATTGGGCCATTGCTTCAGCCGGCAGATCCCATGGTGGTTGGGATCCATTGCTAAGTCAGCTTTTGATTGGCCATTTATGGTCTCCTCAGCCAGGTGGAAAGTCCCCAGCCACAGCTGCCATAAAAGGGGAGGGAGAAGGGAAGCCTGCTGACCCAATACGTGTAACTTTGTAGACATTGTTAAATTTCTCCAGCTTGCTTCTTTGTATAAATGTATGAATTTCTCAAGAATATGCATAATGCTTCTAAATTAGGGGATGCACTATCCAAATATATGAAAGCATTTTTTTCACTTGGCATGAGATCTAGAGGTGGCACTGATACCTCCTGCACAGGAGCCAGGAATTTTAAATACCCTGTATTGTGCATGATTGTTTTGGTTACTGAATAACTTTTCTATAAAAAGGTCATTGAAGCCCTTGTTAACACACATTTCTAAAAGAAGTATAATAGAAGTAAAATTCTGACCCATGTGGTATAAAAAGTCTTCAAATTTGGCTCAAATCATCCTCTTGAGATCTGAAGATATCACATCAATTTATGCTCATACCAGTATTGGATAAGTGTTTCTGTTTTTCTATGAATTAACTGTCCATGATAATATCAGATTTTTAAAAAAAAATCTTTCAGTTTTGTTATATAACAACTCATTATATTAAAATGTTTTATTTCTCTAAGGTTTATCATATTTTCCATTTCCACATTTATTTCTGTGGTGTTATGGATAAATTGTTTAGATATTTTTTCTGTTTTCTGATTCTTCCTATAAGTATTTGATTTGTAATTATCTTGACCATTGATATTTTTACTTTGAATTATTATATTTTTCTTATTTAGTAATTTTCTCCATTTTTAAATTTAAACTTATTTGTTGTTGTTTCCTCCCATATTTATCATTCTTCCTATATAATTTATGAATGTTCTTTTTATCTCTTTAAATATCTTAAATTAACTTACATTTAGTCTTTGAAGTGATTCAGTTCTAGTTCTTAGGTATTAATTCTCTTTTTTTTATTTGTTTATACTCCCTGATGGTAGTTGTGTGTGTGTGTGTGTGTGTGTGTGTGTGTGTTATAATTTTCAACTTTGATGTAATTTGGTGGAGAGTGAATCCCATTTACGCTGGGCTGAACATGTATTCAAAGTGCACTTAAGTTTTCCTCTTTTAGGACTCCAGGGGCCCTGATTGTTCTTTCATGTTAATTTTCCAGTCAGGATTTTCTCCCTATTTGAGCAATGAAAATCCAGACTTTACACCTGCTTATGGCGAGAGTCTATGTCCCACCTCTAATGATTCTTTTCTGGGGAGGGTTTCCAGCAGAGGACAAGTTTCTTTGTCAATTCCTGGTGCAATAGGGAGAACTTTTCTGGCCTCGGTTTCTAGTCACTATTTTACATTATTTCAACTCTTTAGCATTTCCAAGTTTATTCAGCAGACTATTATCCAAATTTCTTATCTATCCACTTTGGGGAATAGAAATAAAATGAGAAGCAACGTTCCCTTTTGTTCTTTTCAATATGATGATGATGATGATGATGATGATGATGATGATACCAGAAATTGAACCACTGAGTCACTACCAAGCCCTTCTTTATATTTAATTTAGAGACAGGGTCTTGCTGAGTTGCTTAGGGTCTCGCTAAGATGCTGAGGCTGGGTTTGAAATCGCAATCCTCTTGGCTCAGCTTCCAGAGCTGCTGGGGTTATTTGAGTTTATAAACCAGACATTTTAAACAAGATACTAAAATTACTAATAACTTTAAAACAAAAGGTTCTGGAACATCCTTGGTTAGTGTCTTGATAGTTCTAATAGTGTAAACTCTGTGAACCTGAACAACAGGCGGTGCACTGCTTGTGTAGTCTGCAAAGTAGCACATAGCTCTGGAGGCCTAGAGCCACCTGAACCAGGATCCAGGCTCCGGAGCAGATGGCGGAGAGAGAAGAGTGAACAGCATCTCCAAGGCATGCTGCAGGGGAGGACCTTGCCAAGCTGAACTTTACTGCACCATTTCACGGGGGATGTCAGTGTTCAGCTCTTGTCCTCCATGTTGTTTCAACCTTATGGCATTTTAAGGTTGTCGTCAAGAACCATTAAGTTCTGTGACATTTAAAACATTTATAGTAACTTCAGTTGTAGGTATGATAGATCCCATCCACAAAGGATACAAAAGGTACCTTGAAATTCCCTTACACTGCTAACACCAACCTCATTCTGGTATCCACAAGTTCCTTTATTAAACTTCATTTTCTTATTAGGCTTTTACAATCCAGTTTTGATTCCACATAAAATAAGAATGCTTACAATAAGATTTCTTAAACCTAAGTTTTTAAAAAATTACTTTGTACTTTACTTAGAGATTCTTTCTGCATATGTGAAACATATTCATATTAATAATATATTTTGTTAATTTACTGAATTTCAATGTATTAAAAGATCCATGGGGGAAAAAATTGTGCTTTCCACATACTGATTAAATATTACTTCAAACTATATTATTTCCCTGCAGGGTAAAAAAAGTTTGTTAGCTTCTGTGTTTTGTAACTAACTTGTTATCCATTTATAACTGGCATTTTAGTCAGGACTTAGTTTAGGCAAATAATTTTACACTGAAAAATCCATTAACCTTCTCTGTGGGGGAATCATTTTCTTGTATATTAAATTGCCTAATTAACTGATCCTTTGGAAAACTGATTCTGAGCTTGATTCCCAAAAGCTTAACCAAAATGTTTCTGTCTTTAAAATAAAGTAATTTCAGATTTCTTCATAAAGAACCAGATTCAAATTATTATTTTTTAGACCAATAATGAGACTGCCTTCTCAGGAGGTAATCGACTCATCAAAACAAATTGTTATAACATTGTATTGGTATTTACTTACTGCGTGCTCACCCAGATCCCATAGGTACGTAGAAAACAAACAAACAAACAAACACTTTTCACAGGGGCTACCAGAATGTGCTCTTGTTTTCCTTACAAATGGAGTGCTATCAAACAGTCCTGGGACTCCAAAGTATGACTTTGTCAAATCAGCTTCCTATACCAATAGGGAATATATGGACTTCCCAAAGAATAGTTGAGAGGCTACTTTCATTTTGCTTTCTACTTAATATGCAGTCCATAATGATAGATATTTTCTGATTTGCTCTTTTGTTCTAAGGCATAGGAGAGATGGAACCAGTCCTGACCAGGTGCCCAGAGCATAAACATCACAATAATGGGTAGGGATGGCTGTTGGCAGATGGGGATATGAAGCGAAGAATTATGAACAGATGTAAGTTGGTAATGAAATATTTTAGAATATTCTCAGCTTTGATTTTTGGCCATTTGAATAAAATGCCCTTATAATAGGAGAAAGAAAAAGTGGAAATTTCATACTTAAAATATGAACATATGCTACAAATCCTCTGGATCTTTAGTTGCTTTTTTTTTATGACTCTGACTCTTATCTATTTGTCCTTCTCTGTCAGTTATGAACTTTTTAGAGATAAAAGTTACAGGAGAAGAGATGAAAATTATAGAATGACCCTGCACATTTTTTTCTGTGTCAACACAAAACTAAGTTGTCCTTTGTTTCGCAAACAGTTTGTATGCACACTGATTTGAGAGTGAAGTTAGATTATTCTTCACTTTATTTTGGGCTTTTGATCTATCTTTGATGACTAACCTTAAAATAAAATCAAAGAATTTTCTTTAAAAAATTAGAAAGCAAATATATGTCACATTAATTTTTAAAACATTAAAATGTATCTATTTTGCAATAAACTGTTTGCACCATACAGAAAAGAAAATCTCTAGCAGAGCATGGTGGTGCATGCCTATAATCCCAGCAACTCACTCCTGAGGCAGGAAGATTACAAGTTCAATGACAGCCTTAGCGACCTTGAGCAAGTTGTCTACAACTCAGTGAGACCCTGTCTCTAAATAAAATTCTAAATAGGGCTAGGGATGTGGTTAAGTGGTCAAATGCCCCTGAGTTCAATTCCTGGTACAAAAAAAAAAGATAGACAAGAAAAGAAAATCTCTAACCAATCAGTTTCTATATTTTTTCATAACAGAGTGGACCAATGTGGAGAATTTACTTAACTAAAAAATTTTAAAGCTGGGCACCGTGGCACATGCCTGTTATCTCAGTGGCTAGAGGACCCTGAGTTCAAAGCTGAACACAGCAACTTAGCATAACCTTAAGCAACTTAGAAAGATGTGCCTCAAAATAAAATATAAAAAAGGGCTGGGGATGTGGTTTAGTGGTTAAGTTCTCCTGGGTTCAATCCCTGGTACCAAAACAAACAAACAAAAAAATCATAATTGTTAGATGGGTGGTAAAGGAAAGATAAAAGAGATAAAGATGGAGATAGAAGTGGAGAAGGAATGCAGAACATCATAGCACAGGAAAAAAATTGGGGTCTTTTAGAAAAAAAATTTTTAAAAATTACAGATAAAAATGTTTTTTATTGCAATTGGATAATGGTGCTAGGCATGTTTTAAGGGTCTATATTTCCAAGGTCATTGTTTATGCCAGGTTTTGTGCTATGTACTGAAAATACAGAGCAAAGTGAGGTTCCACTGAAACATATCCCACATACTCATGTATATATATAAAAATAAAATATGAATAATAGATAAATTAAATACTACTAAAATATAATCATAGAGAAAAACAACAACCAAAATAAATAGAAACAAACCCTTGGGCTATAGACACTATTAAAAGATAAAATAATCAGGGGAGAGAATAAGTCACTAATTTTGTGCCTGGGAGAATCAAGGGAACCATCACAGAAGTGACATTTTAGCCATTTGGAAGAATAAAGAAGTTTTTGTTGTTGTTGTTGTTTGTTTGTTTGTTTTTTGTAAAAGTGAGTGGGGAAATGCATCTGAGAGTTAATACTAATATAAAAGAGGACAAAACCAGATCTGCATATTTGAAGAGTTATTATAACTTCTTGAAGCAGAAATGGCTAAAGGGGGTCATGTTCCCATTTGGAGACTAGAAGCAGCAGAGTGCAGAAATCCAGAGGGAAGGTAGCCACCAAGGTGAGGGAGATGGAAGAAACTAAAATGATTTCCATGTGTCTAGCTAAATGAAAGTTTGTGTCACCAACACAGAAAAGGAATACAGAAAAAATTAGTCTTTTTTTCTTGCAAAGAGAAATAATTTCACATTAAGGTAGTTTTAAAGTGTTTTTGGACATATCCTGTAAATTATAAGTCATATGGATAAGTGTGAGTTGGAGTGGGATGATTACAGAAGACAAGAAAATTAGTTTTGCAAATTAAAACTTCTTGGAGAACTTTAAGTTAAGAATGAAAGGGTACTAGTTGGAACTTGAGAAAAGGTACATTATTAATATGGCAAATAATTATCTTTCATTGGTTGTCATAAAGATAACTTGAGGAATATCAGTGCAGAAAATTGATTTACAAAAAAAATATGTTTTGTTCGTGAGTGTCTGTAAACATCTCAACTTCAAAATTAAAAAAATAACATGAACATGATTTAGGTGTGAGATTAAGTACATGGCCGTGAACTTCAAAGATTTCAGAAAAGAGTGGGTTACGTGCACATTTAAAACATAAGAATGAGACGCGAAGATGTGCAAGAGTGTGAAGCCTGGGAACTTCTGGATGGACTTGGCATGAATGGAGGAGGGCCTGGTGTGAATAGAAGTACTGGAGCTAGAGATCAAATAGCTTTTCTTGATATCAGGTAGGTTTTCAGAGAAAAATTTTACTGTAGTCGAGGACTTCTGAGATCATGGAAGCATTCATAGCAGGCGGTTTACTAGGCAGGAGGCAGAACACTGAAAGTGGTGAAGCCTGACAAATTGGCTGAATCAGATAATAATCAAGAGCTTTGCCTTTTGCCTTTCCCATTAAATAGTTTGAATTTTCCTCCACAGTCTGTAGGGAATTATGGCAAGTATAACCAAGTGGGTCACATGATTATTTTTATTTATATTGATTTTTTTTTTTTTTACATGAGAGACATTGCCCTATGGCAGTCTGGATACCGTATTGGAAAGTATTATTTCCTATAGATAGGGAAACACACACACACATGAAATATTTCACACATATGCAATAGGGAAAATAAACAGGAACCTCTGATTCTAACCATTTTTTTTGGCATTCATTTTTGTACCCCGCAAACTAGCTTTAAATTTTATTGTTACATATTCTGAGCTGTTAACTCAAGTATTTTCCTTCCACTGTCTTGTACTGTTTTCCTTTTTCTTTTCTTTGGTGGTAGTTGGGTGGGTATCGGGGATTGAACTCAGGCCAGGGATTGAACTCAGGGGCACTTGACCACTGACCCACATCCCCAGCCCCATTTTGTATTTTATTTAGAGACAGGGTGTCACTGAGTTGCTTAGCGCCTTGCTTTTGTTGCAGCTGGCTTTGAACTCTCAATCCTCCTGCCTCAAGCTCCAAAGCTGCTGGTATTACAGGTGTCCACTAGAGTGCTGGGCTCTTTTTTTATGGTTTCTGCTATGAAACCAGAAGCTAAAATAGTCCCAACAGATTTACCTTCATTTAACTACTTGGTAGGGTGAGAGCATTATACCATAATGAACCTGACCCTTGGGCACCATTCTTTATTGTGACTTTTCATCCTGTGTCAGCTATTCGTTTTAAGCTAATAAAGAGATTTTTTTTTCATTCAGCATTCATTAAATCATGTTGGCCATCTTAATCTAAGATGGAGTCTATGCTAGGCACGTTTTGTCATCTTCTGAACTCACATTATTTGGAAGTTGGAAGGAAAGTGTTTATAATTCCAGCAAACATATTTATTGGGAACCCTGGTGGGGTAAGAGGGAAAAAAGCACAATACAAAAATACAGCATTAGTGTGCTTTTTTAAAAATAGCTTTGTTTCATGGAGGTGAAAGAAGGAGAAAGGGAAAGCATCTGGGATGAAAACACAGAATCAGTAACTGTGTCATGCCACCTATTTGTTCATTTGTCTCTCAACAGATCAGGAGCTCCTGGAGTGTTAAACTTAGATTTTGCTGCTGTTTTTTTTTTTTTTTTGGTACTGGGAATTGAACTCAGGAGCACTCAACCACTGAGCCACACTCCCAGCACTATTTTGTGTTTTATTTAGAGACAGGGTCTCACTGAGTTGATTAGCACCTCACTGTTGCTGAGGATGGCTTTGAACTCACCCTCCTCTTGACTCAGCCCTCTGGAGGCACCAGGATTACAGGGGAGTGCCACCTCTTGGACTAGATTTGCTTCTTTCATACTCAGTGACTTAGCATGGCATTTTAAACATGTTGGCATGCCTACTACCTGTCAAGATTATGAAACATGAATCTTTACTGAAAGATTAGGATTTCTCACTCATAGCTTAACCTTGCTAGATTTGTATCCAAAGCTATATTTTGTGGTTTAGCACTGTGATTTTTTAAAAGATGCATTTATTGAATGGTACAATCTATTTTGATTCCAGGTGACTGTATTAGCAAATTAATACTTTTCAAAGATGTATAAAACCATTTTTTAGGGGTCCATTATCCTACACACTATGTGAATTATCTCAGTCTATGTGGACCCTTACCCATTCTAACACAATTAACCTTCTAATACTTTTTAACAGCTCCATCTGTGATGCTTTCATTAATTAGCAAGATTTTATAAAAGTCATCTAAACCTGGCCAGATTGCCAGGAAAATGTGTATGAAGCGAGAAACTAAGATTTTATTTTCACATTCAAAGTAAGGAAGTATGCAAAGATCTATGAAGTAAATCTGTCATAGCTCCCTATATTTTGAAAGGCTATCCTTTTAGAGTTAATGGCTGCTGTATCTCTATATCCAGTTCTAGAAACGAGATAGAGTTAGGAAAGGAAAATCATTAAAGAAAACCTCTGTTTATTGGAACCATAATGAGAAATAATCAGTGACCTTAATGAAAACCTGTGAAAATTTAAAATAAAACCACAGTTTTTAAAGGGTTTTTCTAAGTGTTTTCTTTTTCCTCAAATGGTGTAACCCACAGATCCCAAAAGGAGGAAAACTCAAATGAAAGCCAACTAGGAGATTTTGGAGGGGTTGTGTTTCAATTTTGGAATTGTCTGCTTGAGAGAACTAAATTAAAAATGAAGAAGAACACAAAATGAAGGACAAATGCTGAAGGCCATTAGCCAAGTAGGTACCTTGCTCAAGGACCAGGGCAGATCCAGGTTTAGGGCGGATCAGGGTTAAAGGCTCTCGTTGGATTTAGGGTGTTCCCGGTTTAGGACAATCCGGGTTTAGGGCAGTTCCAGGTTTAAGATTATTTCTGTTGGGAATAGGGCATATCCTGCTCCCTGAGTTCGCCTTGAGTCTCTCCTGGGATTCAGAGAGTTTTGGGGAGGCAGAGGATGTGGATTTGGGCAGAGAACATGGATTTCCCCAGAATGTGTTTGGAGAGGGCTGGTGTGAGTTCAGGAATAAAGAATTGCTGTTTGAATCTACAAAGCTGTGAGTGGCTCGTGATTTTGTGCCCAGCCAGACTGTGGCAGACAACTCCATCAACACTTAGTGTGCCCCCGATGTGATAATATTTTGTGACTGTGCTACTTAAATAAGATAAAGTTCCCATCCTTAAAACTTTCTCACATTAGTGCAGAAATGGACAAGTAATTGAGTAATTATATTACTAAGGAGTGATAAAACAGAAATCTGTGAAAATTTATAGAGCAAACAGTGGAATGAGCCATCAACACTGAAACTAAATCAAACAAATAGAGGAAAGGGGAAATCACTGAACATAATTTCCCTCCATATATCTGCTAGGTACTTTTATACAATATTTAATATTAACTAGATAAGACAAAAGAATAGCTGAAAAAGAAATATCTGTTTTATTTAAATTTCAAAATTAAAAATGCTTATTTTTCTATATAATCTGCATATCCTTAACTACATTATTTGGCTGTCAATAATTCAATATTTTCTTAGTAAGGCAGTATCTTGTTAGTATAATAAAAATGACATGTACCTTTTATTTTTCAGTACTGGGGTTTGAACCCAGGACCTCATATATGCTAAGAAAGCACTGTACCACTGAGGCACATCCCCAACTCCATGTTTTTATTTTTCTGAAGTTTTTTTTTTTTACAAATGAGCCAAACCGAGATTTTGTAAACTATGCAAAATGGCATCTGTTGGCAATAATTTTTTCCCTCTCTCTCAAAAAAGTGACTATTATATTAAAAGAACAGAATGAAATAATATGTAGTTGATCATTGAAACATGGACTTATTTAAAAATGACAATTTGGTTAACTTTTTTTTAAAAAATCTAACTCTGGAAAGATACACTTGAAATTAGAAACTGTTCCCAAAGACATTATAGAAACTTCTGACTCGGGATTCACTCTAGAAAGTGTGACATGTTTGTAAAGTAACAAACTTCTGGTTCATGTTTTTTTAATATTAGTTCCAAATGTGGAAGTTTGTCTAGATTGGAATTTGGGGCAGCAGTATACAGAGGGGCCAGTAGGCTGATGTAGAGCTCTGACCTTGATTTGGATTCCATTGACTTCAGGCCAGTGATTTTATCCTATGAGCTCTGGTTATCTTCTCTGTAACTTGAGGAAATGGGCCGAGGGATCCCTGAGATTCTTTCCTAGCAGAGGAAGCTCTTAATGTCTAAGAAAAGTTGGTATCAGGGAAAGAGCATTTGAAAGGAACTGATTTTAAAAGAGTTGCATAATTGCGTAGTTAATAATGGAGAAAGGTTTGGCTAGAATTTTTTCTAAAAATTTTAACAACTAGTTTTAAAAATATATTTGTATTTTACTTATAAAATTTAGGTTGCTGTTCCACTATGTATGCATTCTTAGAATAAAGAGATTGCACAATATTAGACTAAAGAATGAGTTGTGTTGCCTTTTAGGGCATCATCGCTTCAGGAGAATGTAAGGCCACAGCCTAAAACCCTCATGTAATTTTCAGTACTTTCATAGAAATAGTTGGTTTTGAATAATTATTGGAGGGCTTTGATCATTTTTCTAAAGATTTCTCTGAATTCCGTGAAATTCACATATTCATCTAAAGCCCATCTAATCTCATCACTCCTATTTGTCATTTTGTTTCCAGGTGTTTTAACCTGATCCTCATTTCTTCATGACCAAGCAGGGACTTATCACGGTTGTCAGTCCACTTCCTCTAAGTTCATTTCCCAGTATCCTTTGTATTTGTTAAGATTTTCAATTTGCATTTTTCCCCCATCAGTTCCCAGCAAATTTGACATACTTAGTAAAAGAAATGGGAGAGTAAGTCTGTGAGGAATTTTCAAGTGGAGATCATTTTGTACACATGGTCTCTTCATTGGCAAGTATTTCTATGTGATATATCTATATCTATATCTATATCTATATCTATATCTATCTATATCTATCTATAGATATATATATATATATCTTGAACTCCCAAATATGCAGATTTATAAATGAAGAGTTGGATAGTGCATCCGGCTCCAACAGATTTCTCTGACCTGGTCCTTGGGTGCCTGTGACACTAGGAGTTCCACCCTGGATTAGGAAGATTCCTATTAAAGCAGGGCACAGGTGCAGTGGCAGCAGCTTCCATCTACCTCACCAGCCCTTCTTTCTGAAGCCTGATTCCTTGGCCTCTCCTGCTGCCCTGTGGTCTGTAGCCATAGGGACAAAGACATAAGATGAAAGAGGACCAAAGTGAGGGGAAGGAGAAGCAGAAGAAGACAGGTTTATCAGTGGAAATAAATTCCATAGAAGTTATAAAATATAAGTCATATGTTTGCATTTAATGGAATCCATAGAGTTAGGTTGTTGGGGGCATAATTATTGCATAATTATTGGAGGGATAAAGAGAGAGAGATTCAGACTGAAATTGGTTAGTTATGTTGAACTAATGTGTGAAGGAGCAGATGAGTGTGCTCTCTCTGCCCACTCTTGGGGAGGAAGCCGACTCGACTCTGTCATACATTTTGTTTGGGTGAAGAGTAGGACACATGGCATTTTACAGTCACCACAGCTCTCCTATAAAAACATTTTTAATGCCTTCTTTCTTCTATATCCACCCAGGGGAGCAGGTAGAAACAAGCATGGTAAGTTTTCCCTTCATTTCTTGCCCTTAATTTATTGCATTTGAGTTTTCAGTTATCTTTTTCTCTGCTTTACATCTATCCCCTGTGGACTTTGTTCCTGCCTTGCCAATCTGTGTTGGTCTATTGCTTCTGACCTTCTGGGTTATCTCCAGCACTGTAGTCACGGTGTTTTCAGGGTCAAACTCAACTTCATTAACTTAATTCTCAGTCCATTTGAGGAAATAAATTGATGTCCTCAAAGATAAAGCTGCTTTTCCAGTAGTTGGAGGTAAGGGTAAAGCCAAAATGAATCAGTGTCCTTATTCCACAATTATCTTCTCAACATGCCTTGCAGAGTAGGGCTTTTTCAACTCTTTTCCCAAGGTAAAGAAGAAAGAGGAGAAAGAAGAGGATTGAGGGAAGAGATGAGGAAAGGAGTGGGGCAAGCATTTAAAGGACAAAAGAGAAATACATTTTATTTTACAGAATACATTTTAGAAACTCAGATAATGATTACAGCAGAACAGGTCAATCTTTCGCATGACAACACTGAGCATTTTCTAACCTTGGGGAAGGGCATAGATGGATTGTAAAAAATTTATCATATCATTGCTTAAGCTATTATGTCATCTGGCAGCATAGATTTAGATTGACTCTTTTATTGTACCTTTAAGTAGAATGTTTGAAAATGGATTTAAAGGGGTTGTTATAAGATTTTTAAAAATGAAATATAGCTATATAGCTATATAGCTACAAGAACTTTCTAAAAAATGAGGTGTCAAATGTATCTTAAATGGACAATCATGTAACAAGTCAAATAGCTTGAAAGAATTATAGCTTGTTCAAATTATACATGATCAGGAAAGGTTGAAGTCAGCTAAATAAGAGTCTTACTCAAAATGTTGATATTAAACTTGCATTTTGCAAAATCTGGCTGTTGATTATGTTTTTATTTTCACTGTAAAAACATTTCAAAGACATTTGTAATTTCATATTTATGAAAAGAAACGTTTTTAATTTGGGCATATCATTATATCAAATACTAATTATTTTTTTGTTGTTTGAAGTATTAGCCTGGTGAACTTTAGTTATTAGGGAAATATTGATAGGGATGACTGTCAGGTTAAAGTTTAGAATAGAGTTTGGATTTTGAGATTGGTTCTGTCACTTGATTTGTGTTATACTAGGAAGTTTAATAGAGTTTTATGTGTTTGATTATTAATCTATAAAATGTATTACACTATAGAGCATTTTAAATAATTTATATTTTACCATGTTTAGCACAAAGTAGATGATTAATATATGGTAACTTACATCATAACTAGATCAGTAGATTTTATAAAGGCTCAAATTTTTCATAAAATTTTATTGAAACACTTTTCATGAGAAATTCTAAAAATATAAGACTTCTTAAAATAGAAACTAATAATATTTTAATATAAAACCTGGTAAAAAAATCTCTCTTTAAGGTCTATAATAGAAATAGGAAAAAAATCTCTCTGTAAAGAGCCAGATAATATATTTTAGACATTTTGGGTTATCCAGTTTCTCGTGCACTATACAACTCTGCCATTAGAGCATGAAATCAGTCATAGAAAATAGGTGAACAAAGGGCATGGCTGTGTCCCAAGAAAACTTTATTTAAAAGACAGTGGGTCAGACTTGTAGACTTTCCTTTGTCAAGTCCTGTTGTAGATAGTCTGCTTTTTCTTCCCTTCACCCATTTGCCTTTTCAAATAAATAAGTATGTGATTTTTTGGTTCTTAGAGATAAGGTATAGTTTTCCATGCCAAGACATGTGCTCTTCATATATTTGTCCTTAGAAAGATAAGAAAATTTGGAACTAATCCTGTATCACTGAAGAGTTTTCCTTCAGAAACAATAATACTAAAAATGATAGAGAATAAGTGATTATTTTCAGAATTTGAGCACACTCAAATGGGAGTTGGCTAAATAGTCTGTGTGAGTCTGTAACTTCAGTGTTGGACTGAAGTCTGCCAATCATGAAGTGAAGGAGGAAACAGACAAGAAGGAGGAGAAAGCAAAGACAAACCAGAACAAAAGAAAAGGTACTGGAAATCCACCTCTAGGTCTCCACCTTTAGTGAAACATGGGACTTCCAAAATCCAGCCTCTGCCCTTTGCCTGGGTCACATAAGACAGATATCTGGCAGGTGCTAGAAAGACTTCAGGCCTGGGACAGGGAAGCTTCTTGTGCTCCCTAGCTGAGCATGGCTTGCTCTTCATTTTCTCTGCACAGCTCACTTGAAGCCATTCATAACCCTGAGCTGTGTAGGAGAAAAATTCAGGGGAAGTTTCCACACAGCTATATTGACAGAGTGCCACAAATTCTGTAGCTGAATTACAGGATCACCTGCCAAGGAATTCAGGGACACTGTCAGTCAGTGTCATTCAAATTTAATCATGCTACCTTAATTCAGTTTCTGAAATAGCTGGAGGACAAATACTGCTGACTTCAGTATTTAAGAAACTCCAAAGAGAACCCACATTCCCTCCTCACTTACCCATCTGAATAACTGAAGGAACTTCAAGCAAAAAAAGAGTGGTGATCATCAATGAGATTGCCCCACACGAGATTGCTCTCAGACTCTCTTGTCTGTCTTCCTCAAGCTGTCTCCTCTCATTGTTCATTCTCTCATATTTACTAATATCCTCAAAATGATTGTCTGGAAGCTTGTATTTCTTTATATTGAAGATAAGATTCTGCCTTCAAAGTATGAGAACCATCACCAGAAAGCAAAACATGTACATTACTTGAACACAGAGTCACTAGGTAGGGCCAGCATAGATAGTTCTGAAACTAAATCTAGATTTGGAAACTTTTGAAAGAATCTTCATAGTTTGCCTTAGTTTCCTTACACATTTCTTTTTTGCATTTATTGCCTACTTCTCATCCCTAAGAAGCTTTCCAGAAAACACATGCTTCCTAATTATGTCTTCATGAGTCTAAATACACTCAAGCATGGGAACAATAATAGGAGTATCATGCACCACCTAGATAAAGCCACACAATGATTATTGGTATTCAGCAACATAGTCTTTATTACTCTCCTATGGTTAGGAGAGCAATCCTCATGATAATAAAATAATGCAAACAAAACTCATTGTGAACATTTGTGTTGCATCCAATATGAGCTGCAGATCTCTCCCCTAACTTCTACACAGCATGAAATAAAACTTGGCACAGATTTCCAAACTAACACATTATTTACAAAATTTTCCCTGCTAGGTATAAACCCCGTGAAATAAGCAATTAGACTCTTGCTACACAAAGGTTGTTCCTGAATCATCAGTGTATGCATTGTCTGGGATCTGGCAAGCAAAGTAGATCTCAGTCCCAACCCCAGAGCCCGTGAATCAAAGTCTACATTTTAGTAAAATCTCTTTGTCATATGTGGGCATATTAAGGTTTGAGAAGTACCAACTTAACTCTTACAATCTCACTAAATTGTAAATTCTCATATAATATTTCCACAAATGGTCAGCAGAATTAAATGAGATATTCCATGCCAAGTATCTGGCACAGAAGCCTGGGGTAAAAGGACTTCCCTCTACTAAAAAGAATGCAAGGCACACTTTTGTGACTGTCTGGT